>NC_088421.1:56288582-56313739 GCF_034236695.1 Oncorhynchus nerka | reverse complement strand
GAAACTGATTTAGCAACCACTGGTCCTCACTAGACTGGTGCCCTGCATGCCTATTATTTCATAAAGGTCCTGTGTCAAGGTCCTCACAATTATAGGAAGACAAGTGTGTCCAGTGTTTGTGTGTGTATATGTGTGTGTCTAGTGTGTATGTGTGTGTTTATGTGTAAAGTGTGGACGTAAGTGCCCAGTGTGTATGTCTCCAGTGTGTGTTTGTGTGTCCTGTGTGTGTGTGTGTGTGTGTGTGTGTGTGTGTGTGTGTGTGTGTGTGTGTGTGTTTGTCCCTGTGTGTGTGTGTGTGTGTGTGTGTTTGTCCTGTGTGTGTGTGTGTGTTTTCGTGTCTTTACTATCATTAAATTGAAGACTTAGTTTTTATCAAAAGATTCTCTGTAATTAGTATTACGCTATTAAACTGAATAATCATGTAACTGTAATTAACTTGAGAAGTCGGGCACCAGGAAAGTATTCAGATTACAAAGTTAAAATTCCCAATATAAACTTTCAGATATTTTCATATCTGATCAATAGTCTTCGAATTAATGAATTATTTACTTTACCTCACGTTAGTCTCATTCCAAACGTCGTAAATAGTTGGTTATCTGCACAAACTCACTATGAGTCATCCATACATCAATTGACTATGAATCATCAATTGTCTTAAATCATTTGTTTATTAATAACTAAGTAATTCACAGAAATGCATAAACAAACAGTAAATATGGTTCCATGAAATGAGAATGTGCAAAACTATGGCGGCTTGGGACTAAACTAGTGGGCTGGCATGGCGGCTTGGTGGACAAAAGGGAAAAGGGAAGTGATAGGAGAATGTGCCCTAGTGGGCTAAACCGGCATGGCGGCCCTGAGAATGTGACTGGAAATGGCGGCTTGGTGGACAAAGGGTGGGGGTCAGCTGAGAAGTCACTACAGAGTGATAATTATCACAATTAAAATGCTAATCCTTTACACATGTTAGGGAATACCCCCCTGAAATGGACAAAAATGAATGGGAAGTCATTGGCACTGGACAAACCATATACACGGTGTCCAATACCACTCTATTCGGCGCCGTTTCATGTAAAGTTGATTGCAAATGCCATATGGCAAATGCCAGTTGTAACACTTTAAAAATCCAACAGGTGGCGGCGGACTCCACCATGGTTTTTCATATTGCAAATGCAACACAAGTCAACATCCAAAAGCAAAAAAATTTCAAAAACTTATCACCCCAAAAAGTGCTTTCTGGACCCGTTTTTGAAATTCTTTCGATTTTTTGGTCAATTACACATGTGTAAGAACTGTATGAATATACTTTTGTCTAATTTTATCATCATAATTTTATTTATTTATTTATTTATTTTTTGACTTGTGCATAAGGCATATGTTTTCTAAATTTGGAATATGATTTCATAGGAAGTCAAGAGGATTAAGGTTAAAAGTGCTTTCTGGACCGCTTTTTTGAAATTCTTTCGAATTTTGTGTCGATTACACATATAAGAACTGTATCAACATACTTTAGTCGTATTTTATTATCATATGTTTTTTTTATTGTTTTTTTACTTGTGCATAAGGCATATGTTTTGTCCATTTGCAATATGATTTCATAGGAAGTCGAAAATGTGAACTTTAAAAAAAAAAAACTTATCACGCTCGTAAAAAGTGCTTTCTGGACCGTTTTTCAAAATTGTTTGATTTTATGTCAATTAATCATGTGTTGTTATCATAATTTTTTAAACTTGTGCATTAAGAATATGATTTGTCCATTTGCAATATGATTTCATAGGAAGTGAAAAGTCAAAGTCAAAAGTCACTTTTCTGGGGGCCAAATGCCATAAGAAATTTGACATGCTCAAAAATCCTGCAGTCATGCAAAATTGACTGGCCTGATGAACTCGGGATGGCCGGGCAGTGATAGTTGTTCCTTTCCATCACTCGTTGTGTTGATTTCATCATGTCCATTTGGTGATGTTGTTTTCACTATAGAATCATATTGCAAATGCACGTGCATTTGCAATATGTTTCAATGGGCATTTACCATCACGAATTTGGCATGCTCAAAAATCCTGCAAAAATGCTAAATTGACTGGCTTGATGAACACAGGATGGCCGGCCATTGATAGTGGGTCTTCTCCATCGCTCATTGTGTTGATTTCATTATGTCCATTTGTTTATGTTTTCTCACTTTTGCAAAGTCACTGTGCATTTGCAATAGGGTTCAATGGGCATTTACCATCATGAATTTGTCATGCTATAAAAATCCTGCAGGAATGTGAAATTGACTGGCCCGATGAACTCGGGATGGCTGGGCAGTGATTCTGGTTCATCTCAATCGCTCGTTAGGGTTGATTTCAGAATGTCACTTTGGTGATGGTACCTCACTGTTTAAACATATTGCAAATGGACAAGAGTCACCAGCAAGTCACTGTCCATCAGTCAATTAGATATCATTCTGACACCAAACTGATACAAACTGACACCAAACCCACTTTTTCCAACTCGTTTAGTAGCCAACTATCACATACTTCAGAGCTGGCCCAAAATTCACAACGCCTTCGGTTCAAACCATAAAAAAAACGTAAAACACATAGTTACGTTCTAGCTGCGGGTCCATTTCTGATGTTATGTGTAGGCCTAGCTGAGGCGTCCCCGAATCCCAAGTTTCGGCTTGATAGGTCATTTGGTGCCCGAGCAAGACCCTAATTGGTGCTGAAAATCCACTTTTTCCATAACTTGCTATGGGGTCCTTGAATGAGCTATCGGACAAACGTTGGGGTCTGTCTATATGGGCCGAGACGGTCGCAATGCACCTAGTCTTGCGACTCTGGGACATTTCTAAATGTCGTCATTTTCGTGATGCAAAAATGAATTGAAGTCATTGCAAATGTACGAGGCTGTTTTCGGTCCGAGAACCTTCTAGAGCCATGTAACTCACCACGCACTATCGACCTGAGGTCTAGAACAGGATTCTAAAGTTTCGGAACTCTAGGTCTGACGGTTCTTTAAAAGTTCCAACAAGGTTAACCTCTTGCTCCTACTTGAGACGCTTGCGTCCCATCTAGAGCTCTGGAAATGCAAATGCGCTACGCTAAATGCTAATAGTATTAGTTAAAACTCAAACGTTCATTAAAATACACATGCAGGGTATTGAATTAAAGCTACACTCGTTGTGAATCCAGGCAACCAGTCAGATTTTTAAAATGCTTTTCGGCAAAAGCATGAGAAGCTATTATCTGATAGCATATGTAACACCACAAAAGACCCGCAGGGGACGTAAACAAAATAATTAGCATATTCGGCGCTACACAAACCGCACAATAAAATAGAAAACATTCATTACCTTTGACCATCTTCTTTGTTGGCACTCCTAGATGTCCCATAATCACTATTGGGTCTTTTTTCGATTAAATCGGTCCATATATAGCCTAGATATCGTTATATGTAGACTGTGTGATCAAGGAAAAAAAACAGCGTTTCATAACGTAACGTCATTTTTTAAAATTCAAAAAGTAGGCGATAAACTTTCACAAAACACTTGAAATACTTTTGTAATGCAACTTTAGGTATTAGTAAACGTTAATAAGCGATCAAATTAATCACAAGACGAAGTATATTCTATAGCTGTCCGTCTGGAAAAATGTCCGGCTAGAAACTCAACCAAAATATCCGGTCCTAGACCTGAAGAACTGCGCTACCTTGCATGTGTTTGACCAAGAAACAAATCGTAGGCAAATGACAAGACTCCAGACACCGTGTGGAAGCTGTAGGTACTGCAACCTCAGCCTCATTAATTGTGGTTCACCTTTATCAATGGGTTCAAGTCGCGCAGCAATATATTTTTCCATTTTCAGTGATCAGTTTTTCCTGCGCTTTCCGATGAAACGCACGTTATGTTATAGCCACAGCAGTGATTTAACCAGTTTTTTTGAGTTTTTCCTAGCCACCGTGCTTTTACACCTGCATTGTTTGCTGTTTGGGGTTTTAGGCTGGGTTTCTGTACAGCACTTTGAGATATCAGCTGATGTACGAAGGGCTATATAAATGAATTTGATTTGATTTGATAGACCTGTTTTTACCCACCAATCAACACACAGAGAAATAAACAAAACCTTATAATTTAATAGAGATATTGGTGATTTTATAAACTAAATCTGATCAAAATTATATTTTGTCAATGAAATGAATGAATGTATTGTGTACTAATCAAATATATTAAACATGTCGTTAAATTTGTAGTGTAGACCTTTTCACTGTGCAAATATTATATGTTCATTATGTTCTGACCCACCGACTTTAACTCAGAAAACAATTGTCCCGAAGCCAAACCTAGTTGACGAACCCTGTTTTATAGTATTCCATGGCCTTTACTGGCCAACTGCTGTTATGGTTATGATATACTATGGTGTTGTGTCACTAGACTTTGACCAGATATTATTGCATCCAAAGATCAACTGTACCTAGAACATAGATACAGAGACACTTGTCATCAGGAAGGTTCTCTCTCAGCACAACGGAAAATATCTCAATGACTTGACATGTTCTGGTTGTGAATTCAGGCTACAAGGTAAGAATATTCCCAGGGATTATTGTAAAGTGTGTAGAGAAATTCAATGTCTGGTGTTATTTTAGTATAGTGAATGACAGTAAAACACTCAGATGTAACAGTCCATTTCACCTGGGACAGCTACGTGACAGTTCAATCATACAAAATGGCGCTAACTGGGTGTAGTCAAGTCACATTCAATAACATGTTGTTCATATAGCTAACTGGGTGTAGTCAAGTCACATTCAATAACATGTTGTTCATATAGCTAACTGGGTGGAGTCAAGTCACATTCAATAACATGTTGTTCATATAGCTAACTGGGTGTAGTCAAGTCACATTCAATAACATGTTGTTCATATAGCTAACTGGGTGTAGTCAAGTCATATTCAATAACATGTTGTTCATATAGCTAACTGGGTGTAGTCAAGGCACATTCAATAACATGTTGTTCATATAGCTAACTGGGTGTAGTCAAGTCACATTCAATAACATGTTGTTCATATAGCTAACTGGGTGTAGTCAAGTCACATTCAATAACATGTTGTTCATATAGCTAACTGGGTGTAGTCAAGTCACATTCAATAACATGTTGTTCATATAGCTAACTGGGTGTAGTCAAGTCACATTCAATAACATGTTGTTCATATAGCTAACTGGGTGTAGTCAAGTCACATTCAATAACATGTTGTTCATATAGCTAACTGGGTGTAGTCAAGTCACATTCAATAACATGTTGTTCATATAGCTAACTGGGTGTAGTCAAGTCACATTCAATAACATGTTGTTCATTTAGCTAACTGGGCGTAGTCAAGTCACATTCAATAACATGTTGTTCATATAGCTAACTGGGTGTAGTCAAGTCACATTCAATAACATGTTGTTCATATATTCGTATATTGAGGTTATTTTACAATTTGTATATTTTTTATGTATCAGTTGTAAGTCGTCTTTCAGAATATCAGAACATTTGTTGTTTTCTAAATTCCAATGAGCTCCTGCTTCCTGTGTAATTTGGTATTAAACCACTGAACAGACTTTTCTTAACATTAATATTATGAACTGAATTCAGTAACAGCATCATAATATCATACCTGTTGAACAAACTAGACTAATATTATATATTATATTGTTATTATTATTATATTATTATATATTATATTATTATGGAAAAAAGGTGAAAAATATAAATCACGACTACATTTTCATGTGATGCATTAAATCACCTGACTGTTTGGATGTGTCTGTTAGTAAATGTTTTATTTCTAAGAGATAATGAATAAATGAGAATAATTGACCTTCAAGAATTACTGTGTTAACCACAACCAACATGTTGGATCTCTGTTTAGTTGTCACTGTGTTAACCACAACCAACATGCTGGATCTCTGTTTAGTTGTCACTGTGTTAACCACAACCAACATGTTGCATCTCTGTTTAGTTGTCACTGTGTTAACCACAACCAACATGTTGGATCTCTGTTTAGTTGTCACTGTGTTAACCACAACCAACATGTTGGATCTCTGTTTAGGGGACAGTTCTCTAAAATGAGTCTCTCTGGAGCGAGAAAGAAGGGGGGCCCTGCCTCTAAAATGAGACTCTCTGGGGAGAGAGAGGAAGGGGGCCCTGCCTCTAAAATGAGTCTCTCTGGAGCGAGAAAGAAGGGGGGCCCTGCCTCTAAAATGAGACTTTCTGGGGAACATGACACCAAAGCTAAGAGGTGAGATTACAATGTTGTTTGTTTCTAAAACGTGTTTCCACAATTTTTTACCATTTGTTATTTATCAGACAGTATTGCTCAGGGGAACCTTGTCTGTAAAATATTGTTGTTCTAAGATTTTAATTCATAGTTTTTGTGTATGAATTTTTGTTTTTCAAAACGCTATATAGCTGTAATGGAATGTTTGTATCCTGTATATTAGACTCTGATATGTGGTTGTCTCACCAGCAAACGCACACACACACACACACACACACACACTACACACACACACACACTACACACACACTACACACACACCTCTATAAAATTTTAGCATGACACAGACCTTTAGCCTCTTAATTATGATCTAATATGTTGGCAGCAAAACTTTATAGTTTTATTCTGATCGTTGTTACAAGCTGAATTCTGACAATATATCCGTTATATCAACACACTCTTCACTCCTGTTGAAACCAGAAAGGGTTTTATCTTCCTACAATATACAGAACCACTAAAGTTCTATATAGAACCCTTTATAGGAGGTTAGGAAGTGTCTGAGTATACAGTATATATAGAATATATATAGAACCCTTTATAGGAGGTTAGGAAGTGTCTGAGTATACAGTATATATAGAATATATATAGAACCCTTTATAGGAGGTTAGAAGTGTCTGAGTATACAGTATATATAGACTATATATAGAACCCTTTATAGGAGGTTAGGAAGTGTCTGAGTATACAGTATATATAGAATATATATAGAACCCTTTATAGGAGGTTAGGAAGTGTCTGAGTATACAGTATATATAGAATATATATAGAACCCTTTATAGGAGGTTAGGAAGTGTCTGAGTATACAGTATATATAGACTATATATAGAACCCTTTATAGGAGGTTAGGAAGTGTCTGAGTATACAGTATATATAGAATATATATAGAACCCTTTATAGGAGGTTAGGAAGTGTCTGAGTATACAGTATATATAGAATATATATAGAACCCTTTATAGGAGGTTAGGAAGTGTCTGAGTATACAGTATATATAGACTATATATAGAACCCTTTATAGGAGGTTAGGAAGTGTCTGAGTATACAGTATATATAGAATATATATAGAACCCTTTATAGGAGGTTAGGAAGTGTCTGAGTATACAGTATATATAGAATATATATAGAACCCTTTATAGGAGGTTAGGAAGTGTCTGAGTATACAGTATATATAGAATATATATAGAACCCTTTATAGGAGGTTAGGAAGTGTCTGAGTATACAGTATATATAGACTATATATAGAACCCTTTATAGGAGGTTAGGAAGTGTCTGAGTATACAGTATATATAGAATATATATAGAACCCTTTATAGGAGGTTAGGAAGGGTCTGAGTATACAGTATATATAGAATATATATAGAACCCTTTATAGGAGGTTAGGAAGTGTCTGAGTATACAGTATATATAGAATATATATAGAACCCTTTATAGGAGGTTAGGAAGTGTCTGAGTATACAGTATATATAGAATATATATAGAACCCTTTATAGGAGGTTAGGAAGTGTCTGAGTATACAGTATATATAGAATATATATAGAACCCTTTATAGGAGGTTAGCCTGTCTGAGTATAGAGTATATATTTAACCCTTTATAGGGCTCTTTGGTCAGAACTCTAGAGGTTCTTCTTCCCTGAATTGATCTTCATTATATCCAAACACACTGGTGGTCAGGGAGGCATCTCTTTGTTTGAATGATGGTCCACGTCAACTCTGGCATTACAATACATACATTACAATACAATACAATACAATACAACGTTGACCATTAGTTACAGCAAACAACAAACATGTCTCTTCTGCTCCGTTCTTAACCCCTCCTCTCTTCACTAGATGGACGGTAACTTTAGTGTTTAACCCCTCCTCTCTTCACTAGATGGACGGTAACTTTAGTGTTTAACCCCTCCTCTCTTCACTAGATGGACGGTAACTTTAGTGTTTAACCCCTCCTCTCTTCACTAGATGGACGGTAACTTTAGTGTTTAACCCCTCCTCTCTTCACTAGATGGACGGTAACTTTAGTGTTTAACCCCTCTGTGTCCAAGGACCAAACTTTTGAATATTATTTTCGGTGCACCTCAAGTAGGCTGGAAACATGACATTTACAACAACGTTTTTTTCTGATAACTAGTTCATTGCATCCGCCATGGAGCCCAGTTTCATAACATTACGTTATGTTATATAGTAATCGCTACAAAACAGGCCTTATTTTAGGTCATTCTTCTTCCTGCCAGCTCCTATTAGTTCTATTGAGCTCCGTGGAATCAACTCACCTTCTGAACGTTCTATTCCCAGCTCATTGTTCTGCGTCACAATGGCAGCTTCACTATTGTATCAATGACACCTGCCGGCATTAAGCTTGAACTCTGACGTCAGGTTACTTATTATCAACAGGGTTACAGTGTAACGGTTTTCTTGTGGTGAAGGAGAGGCGGACCAAAATGCAGCTTTCTATTCATGGTTCTTTAATAAAGCAAAACTAGACATGAACAGACTAACAAAAACAATAAACGTGAGAAAACCGAAACAGCCCTATCTGGTGCAAACACAGAGACAGGAACAATCACCCACAAAACCCAACACCAAACAGGCTACTAAATATGGTTCCCAATCAGAGACAATGACTAACACCTGCCTCTGATTGAGAACCATCTCAGGCCAAACATAGAACTAGACAAACTAGACATGTAACATCGAATGCCCACTCAGATCATATCCTGACCAACCAACACATAGAAACATACAAAGCAAACTATGGTCAGGGTGTGACATACAGCTTCTTAGTGAGTGTGATCACTGTTCGTCTGGATACACGTTGTGGTGACCCACAGTCAGTTCTGGGACCTGTTGCACAAAACTAGGATAAGGGATTAAGCCAGGATATCTTGGTGATCCTGGCTCAATTGATCCGTAATCCGGTTGCACTAAAGATGGATAGGGGGCAGGAGGATATGTTATGGTATAAATTACCATGGAGATTTATTCTGTGGAGCTAGCCTGCTCCAGACCAGGCTAAATTCCAGGATCTATTTAATCTCATCCCTAATGTCAGTCAGCAGTCACCACAAATGGAAACCAATAGTTATTTCACTGCTCACTATACATTGTTATCACATATAACTAGACCCACTGTTATTATTTAAACGTTTGTGATCATTAATTTCAATGATTTTGGATAAAAAAATGATTTTTAGATGATGTTGCTATCATTAGATAATTTACAGTTTCCCATAGACTATAAGGCTATATATAAAATGATAGAATATTAGGGCCACAGAGGGAAAAAAACACAAGTCATAATATTGTAACCAGTTGTTTTAAAGGAGGACAGTTGTTAAAATGACAGATGTGGGGCATTTCGTGAAATTGTACTTCAGTATGGTTTCATAAACAAAGACATGCTGATGTGCCAGAATATTAAGTATCACATTGTCATAAGTATCAAAACTGTAAAAACAATATGTAGCTTTTCTGCAGAAAGAACCAGCCTCATAAATTTATGACTTTATCCTTTTTCTTCAGTGTGGCCCTAGTACTCTGTCATATAAACAAATACACATTCCATATGAATATAAAAACACAATGTGTAACATTATGTTCCTTTATTGAATAAGGACAAAACAAAGCAGGTAAACCATCAGCTCCTTTCGAAACTGAAGTCACAGTGACTCTACAAGATGGAAAGCACAGAATCCAAGCATATTATACAAAATGATACATACACATTCAAAGGTCTGTATATAACACACCCTGCATGTCTGCACACTAAAATAAATGCAGGACAAATCCATACACATCAACTGAACAGACAAATGAATGGATGCAGTAGCCTCCCTGCAGCCTTGTATTACACACAGTATACCGCACAAACATCATAAGAGGCCAAATTCGTCAAAAAACGAACCCAAAAAAAACCAAATTCCTCTGCCACCGCAGGACATATTTAACCAAAATTCAAAGCACACATACTAACTAAAATAATTCAACACATATTGGTCCCTCAGCAGCCGACCACTGTCGTCATCAGGGAAGATTGCCGGATTGTCCCAGTCCATGGCTGGTGGCACTCTGGGGGCCCTCTCCTTCCTCAGGCAGGGCACATTGTGGAGGACAGCACAAGCCACAGTAATATCACATGCCCTAACAGGGCTGACCCTTAATTTGTGAAGGCAGTGAAAGCGTGCCTTCAGGAGGCCAATGGTCATTTCAACTCTGGCCCTGGTCCTGGCATGGGCATGGTTGTAGGCCTGCTGTGCTTCCTGGGGGTCTGTGAAAGGTGTCAGGAGAAAAGGCTGGCAGCCATACCCCCTGTCTCCCAGCAACACACCAGAGAATTCACCTGTCAACACAAAATCTCATCATTACTACCTCATAAACACAGTGATATTCTTGACACAGCCATGATGGTTATAAATAGGGGTTGTGTGGCTTACCTTGTGATAGGCACTGATAGATTTCAGAGGCCCGAAAGATTCTGGAGTCATGGACTGAGCCAGGCCATTTTGCCACAACATTGCTGATCACACAGTCAGCATTGCAGACCATCTGAAATCATAAGATGAGGAATATTACACCAATCAATGCACATCACTGGCAATGCAGAGTGTTCGTCAATGGACAATATCAAAAAGTTATGTTCACCTGAACATTAATGCTGTGAAAGGATTTCCTATTCACAAAATCGGCCTCATGGGCACCTGAGGGGGCTTTTATCCTTATGTGTGTGCAGTCCACTGCACCAATGACATTGGGGAAACCTGTCACACAAAGTAATGAGTATCCTACTATGTGTTAACAGTTGTCCTGTAATTTGTAGATCCTCTTACCTGCAATCCTATAGAACTCCTCTTTGATGTCACAGAGTCTTCTGTGGCCAGGGAAGGAGATGAAGACATCTGCTAATGCTTTGATAGCCAGACACACACTCCTTATTGTGCGGCAAATTGTGGCCTTGTTCAGCTGTTCTGCATCCCCCACTGAGTACAGGAAGGCTCCACTAGCAAAAAAGCGCAAGGCCACACAAACCATTTGCTCCACACTCAGTGCATGGCTCCGTGCAGTGCGGTGCTTAATCCTGGGACCCAGTAGTCTGCATAGATACCTGATGCCATCTGCAGAAAACCTGTATCTTTCATATAGATGGTCATCAGGGAAGGCCAGTGGGTCCAACCGGTCCCTGAAGACCCTTTCTCGCCTGAAGGCTCTCCTCAGCACAAGTGCTTCTTCATCCACCACATCTCGCACGAATGGGCATGCCATTGTCAGAGCAGAAAGGAACACACAATTTTGGGCCTTCATATAGGCTAGTGGCCACACCTGGTGCTGGGGGTGGGCAAAAGAGGGCGATGCCTTATAACGATGACTTGGTTGTACTGATTGCTGGGAAAATAAAAAAACCTTAGAAAGATGCCACCGTCCTGTGTGCTCACAATAAGAGCTCATATGTCATGGCTCACTTGACTTTACGAGAATATACCTAATTTTTATTTTGAGCTGTGTCATCTTCTTGGAGCTGGGGAGGAAAGAAAATAATGATTAATACATTTGTGTTACAGTTAGCATACAGTGTACATTGAAGGCATATCTCACCTCCCTCTCAAGTTTTTTTATTTCAAGGTCCAGTTTCCTAATTGTCCTCTTTTTTATTTCGGACTCCAGTGCAAGATTTTCCATCTTTTTCTTCTTGTACTGAATGTCTATGTCTGCCAGTTCTATTTGGCGCCGGAGGTGGTTGCCATACAACTTTCTGATAGCTTGTGAGCTCTGTGAACACAATACAATTAGCGCAGCTGGAATTTGGCAGGATGTGGTGTCCTTTTATTAATACGCACTATGTTGCCAGGCTGGTTTTCCCACTGTATAGCATCTGGGTCCTGTAAAAGAAATTCGATTTTTGATTTTGATGAGGACTCCTCACCATTGTAGAGTAAATAGTACTTTCACAGTCTTAACATGATACCTCATGCCTTCTGGAATCCAGAGAGATGGTCTCCTCCTCATCATCGTCTCCATCATGTGCTGTTGCACTGGGGCCTTCACCCTATCACATTTAATCGGATTCATATTGAAGCTAGTAGACAAGACATGCCAGGCCTACAGTATGCCTTTGATGGAGTACTCACTGGATCAGCATCGTCTGGTGCTTGTGCTGGTGGCTCTAACAGGAACACAGTGCTGCCAGGCACTGCAAGGCAATAGGTAAACCAAAGTCAGACAGTCCAAATTGATTCAATATGAATGTGGTTGTATCCCATGTACATTTACATTTACATTTAAGTCATTTAGCAGACTCTCTTATCCAGAGCGACTTACAAATTGGTGCTTTCACCTTATGTAGAGATGGAAGGACATACCTTGAATGAAGCGGGTGGCATCTTGGGAGGAACCTATGCTCGTCTCTTTCCCCCCAGGGATCCCCTCTAAGACGGGCCTGCCTTTATTTAGCTCCAAGGCCATGTCCTCTGCTGGGGTAAGGTCAGCCTTTGGTGACCCACCACCCGTGCCTTGTCTGTGGGTATTCTTTTTCACTGCTAAAACAGTACAGACAATGTGTGAGCAGGCACCTTCTGGGTACAATATATGCTTGTGCTTTGTTAAATATTAGTCAGGGACCATACCATTCTGCAGAATGTTCTTGTATTTGATTTTGACCTGCTGCCATGTCCGTTTTGGCCCGTTCATGTTTAATCTACACACACACACATTTAATGGAGTCACACTGCAAAAATTACTTGGTATTTTTGTCTTGTTTTCAGTAAAAATATCAAAAAATGTATCATAGCTTTATACAGTGTGATGGAGTTACTTTACACAATTTCACTCATATCTGCAGTGCATTTCAATTAAAAATTTAACCGTTTCATAATTACAGTACAACTGCATTTTTGGAGATGTGAATTAAATATTTGAATTGTAATTGTGATGTTTCAGCGGAGCGGTGAGTGTGTAATTGTGCACTACTTACGCATTCAGGCGGTCTGCAATACTTTGCCACGCTTTTTCTCTTTGCTTTATCACTGTGGCGGTGTTGCCTTTCTTCTTAATTATATCTTTTACCTCCTCGTATGCCTCCATGAGGATTTGTGCTTCCGACGGGGAAAAGTACGCGGCTCTAGTTGCCATGGTAAATCAGTTAATCTGTGATCTGTGGCGGGGTCTATTTGAGTGAGCCGTGAGCGCGCACCTATCCAGGATTGGTTTCACCTGGCTTAATGAATCCGTGTCTGCTCATCCTGGCTTGGTCTTTGTGCAACCAATTAAGCCTGGACGCACATGTTTTGGCTTCATTGAGCTCAGCTGAGTCATTTATCCCGGATGTCTTAATTCTACTTTTGTGCAACAGGCCCCTGGTCATGGTTTACCATATTTGTTTTCAGAAAAAGGTATACCACCTAACTAAATCGCATGTCCCTGTCCTCTTTTTCAAGACGTGGCCGATTTAAACAGCCAGAAGACATTTTTTAAATGAAGAAATAACACTTTTTTTTTGATGACTTGTGTCTAAATGGCTGCTGAGTTATGTAGTACCCACAGAAGGCCACAGGGAGGAGCAAGAGAGCTATAAACCCATACTGTTTTTACCTTTTAATTTGACCTTTATTTAACCAGGCAAGTCAGTTAAGAACACATTCTTATTTTCAATGACTGCCTGGGAACAGTGGGTTAACTGCCTGTTCAGGGGCAGAATGACAGATTTGTACCTTGTCAGCTTGGGGGTTTGAACTCGCAACCTTCTGGTTACTAGACCAACGCATCACTTATAGGCTACGCTGCCGCCCCACACTTTAAAAATCCTGAACCTAACAATCAAATCAAATATATTTATAAAGCCCTTTTTACATCAGCATCTAACCCTACGTATTACCTATTTTAGCATTAACCTTAACCCAAATTATTTTAGAAACTGTTTTAGTAATAATATTAGGTTAGTAAATACCATTATAGTACTAAATAGCATTTTGATTATTTTGTTCATCAAAACCTGTCTCAGCATCTTGCTGTTTTTGTTTTGTTATTTTATTATATTTATTATTGCAAGGCAGAACACTTGATCAACAAGCCACATCTGTTTTATTTTTCAAATGTGGTTTGAACTGTGTGACCAAGTAACTTCTATGTGAAAGTCTAGCAATGGGCGTGTGATAGGTGGTGCAGGTTAGAGATCTAAGGAATTAACCAGAAAAATACACTTTATTTCTCAGCTGCCCCACCAATGTCTGTAGGTGAATTAATAACTTTTAATTGCAAAATGTCCAATAGATGGCAGCATATGACCACGAAGCATCACTTATAGGCTACAAGCAGCAATATGATTGACATAAAATAGCATGCAACCACAGACTATATGTCCCATGATTTTCTAAAATGGTCTCTCATTACTTTAGTTAGCTGTATATCTCCTATTAGGGCTGTGTTGCTTTTGGGAGAGAAAAACAAGTGACTATAGCAGGTATTGAATCCCAGGTAAATAATCACTAGTCAAAACCTCAACCTTAGTATAGATTCATTATAAAAATCACCTTAATATCTGATATTGTTTATAAACAACCTCAGAATAGAAAAGACAGAGTGGGACTTCCAGCCCGTCAATAAATGACATCATGCAGCCCAGCAGTTAGCAAATAGCACATTTTACACATGGATTCAAACCAGCCACCTTTAGGCCACAGGTCCAACTCCTTAGCCACTGGGTGAAAACCTGAGTTAATCTTGGGGAATAAGCCTGATACATGGTATCACTTGTTATTCATAATTATTACACATAAATCATTGCCAAAAGCACAAGACATATATTATTAATGGATTGATCATATCAAATATCAAAACATTATTTTTATCTGCTCCAAAACAATTACATGTTGTGCAGAAACCACTGACTCACTGCATTATTCTATAGTATTATCAAGACACCTGCTGTTAACTCTTAACTACTTAGGACACCTGCTGTTAACTCTTAACTACTTAGGACACCTGCTGTTAACTCTTAACTACTTAGGACACTACTTAGGACACCTGCTGTTAACTCTTAACTACTTAGGACACCTGCTGTTAACTCTAACTACTTAGGACACCTGCTGTTAACTCTTAACTACTTAGGACACCTGCTGTTAACTCTTAACTACTTAGGACACCTGCTGTTAACTCTTAACTACTTAGGACACCTGCTGTTAACTCTTAACTACTTAGGACACCTGCTGTTAACTCATAACTACTTAGGACACCTGCTGTTAACTCTTAACTACTTAGGACACCTGCTGTTAACTCATAACTACTTAGGACAGCTCACGAGGTGTCATAAATTTCTGCCAACTAGGTGGGACTAGAGACTTCATAAATAGCTTTAATTTATACCCATAAGTGTAAAATGTCTTTATTCTCAGCACTTATACGACCAATTTTCTCCTCTGAGACACTTTGGCGATATGGACCCAGATCTCAAAATATTGTTATAAAAAAACATAGAATGTTTGTTTTACATAATAATAAATAATTCATATTACTAATGTAACCCACTGTAAAGACTGGGTTTAGGTTATTGTGTTGCACTGCTCATGTCCGCGTTCTGGAACTGTCCGCGTCCCCGTACAGAACCGTCCGCGTCCCCGTACAGAACTGTCCGCGTCCGTCGTTCGTTGTGGAGCCAAGGATATTGTCCGGTTACGCGCAGAGTGGACTGAGGTGATCTTGGGGAATAACGACGGTGTTTGTTACAGTGTTGAGACACCGAAGTTTACTGTTCAATTTGCTTTTTTCTTTACGGTCAGGGACAGTATGAGTGTAGCCAGATCCTTTTCACTCTCTATCCTTGTTTCAATTTGTGTTTCACCGGATTCATCATCGAGACGAGGGACGAACGACCTGCTAACTAACCAAGCTAAGCTCGACCAGCAGCATCCTAGTTATCCTAACCAGTACAGCTCGGTCCTAGTTATCCTAGTTAGCTAGTCGGTACAGCTCGGTAAGTTAGCTAGCTACTCTACCAGCAGCATCCTAGTTATCCTAGCTAGTCGGTACAGCTCGGTAAATTAGCTAGCTACTCTACCAGCAGCATCCTAGTTATCCTAGCTAGTCGGTACAGCTCGGTAAGTTAGCTAGCTACTCTACCAGCAGCATCCTAGTTACCATAGCTACCACTACATCATCACCGGCTGTCTGCATTTCTTGTGGACCGATGGAGCTCCCCGGTTGTTTCTTCCACCTGTTAAATCCCGGTGAGGCTTCTCCCTCTCTCGTTGACGGATGCTGGCTACCTCTGTCCGGTTCTCCTCTCTTCACTAGATGGACGGTAACTTTAGTGTTTAACCCGTCTGTGTCCAAGGACCGAACTTTTGAATATTATTTTCAGGGCGCCTCAATAGCAGGTATTGAACCCCGGGTAAATAATCACTAGTCAGAACCTCAACCTCAGTATACATTCATTATAAAAATCATCTTAATATCTGATATTGTGAGTAAACAACCTCGAGAGTGCGTCTTCCAGCCCTCCAATAAA
Organism: Oncorhynchus nerka; assembly: GCF_034236695.1. NCBI lineage: Eukaryota > Metazoa > Chordata > Actinopteri > Salmoniformes > Salmonidae > Oncorhynchus > Oncorhynchus nerka. The sequence continues at coordinate 56,296,965 of NC_088421.1, read as the reverse complement.
TCACATCATTCAAACCCTCCCGGTTAGTAAATGTACCTCAACATGCCCCCGGAGAAGGCAGAGTAACGACACCAGCCTTTTAGCGGGGCTGACAGACTGACTACAACGGTCGCGTCGCTAAATGAATTTCGTCATTTTAAATGACACACTGCTCGCGCGCGTTAACGTCTGTAAGTCAGTTCTATTTGTGACGCAGAATGAAGCGATAAATAGCTTTTTGGAATGAAACTCTTCTTATGTTTCCCCATCTGAGCTCAGAGTAGATGAGAGATGTAATGTTTGTCTCTGTTGTGTTGAAGTCCAATCAAGCAGGAGAGACCAGCCTCCCCTGTTCCCAGCTGTGTGTCCATGAAGAGTGACCAGTCTATGGGTCCTCCTATAACCTTTAGAGAGGGAGACTTTTCTACTGAACAAAGGTAAGAAGAACTCATGGGTCCTGGTCAGTGAGTTAAACAACACTGTCTCTAGTCATTTCTTCCCATTTTCCTCATTTATTTTGTCCCATTTTCCCATTTATTGTTGTTGTTTTCATAATCCATAGGCTAATCAAACAATATTAAACAAACACAACATTGACTCAGTACTGGTTCTCCTTATAGCCTCATTATTACCTCAACTACCTGGTACCCTGCACATTGACTCAGTACTGGTAGTCCTTATAGTCTCATTATTACCTCAACTACCTGGTACCCTGCACATTGACTCAGTACTGGTTCTCCTTATAGTCTCATTATTACCTCAACTACCTGGTGCCCTGCACATTGACTCAGTACTGGTACTCCTTATAGTCTCATTATTACCTCAACTACCTGGTACCCTGCACATTGACTCAGTACTGGTACTCCTTATAGTCTCATTATTACCTCAACTACCTGGTACCCTGCACATTGACTCAGTACTGGTTCTTATAGTCTCATTATTACCTCAACTACCTGGTACCCTGCACATTGACTCAGTACTGGTACTCCTTATAGCCTCATTATTACCTCAACTATTTGAGTAGTGACAAATGACTATACATGGTTTCGGAAAAAAACATGATTATTTGTCAACTCTGAAATGAAGACATCAAGTGATTTTAAACAAATACATATCTGTCATTGAACAACCCCATGATTAGATAGGGACAACCCCATGATTAGATAGTGAACAACCCCATGATTAGATAGTGAACAACCCCATGATTAGATAGTGAACAACCCCATGATTAGATAGTGAACAACCCCATGATTAGATAGTGAACAACCCCATGATTAGATAGTGAACAACCCCATGATTAGATAGTGAACAACCCCATGATTAGATAGTCCTCAACAACCCCATGATTAGATAGTGAACAACCCCATGATTAGATAGTGAACAACCCCATGATTAGATAGTGAACAACCCCATGATTAGATAGTGAACAACCCCATGATTAGATAGTGAACAACCCCATGATTAGATAGTGAACAACCAGTATGATTAGATAGTGAACAACCCCATTGATTAGATAGTGAACAACCCCATGATTAGATAGTGAACAACCCCATGATTAGATAGTGAACAACCCCATGATTAGATAGTGAACAACCCCATGATTAGATAGTGAACAACCCCATGATTAGATAGTGAACAACCCCATGATTAGATAGTGAACAACCCCATGATTAGATAGTGAACAACCCCATGATTAGATAGTGAACAACCCCATGATTAGATAGTGAACAACCCCATGATTAGATAGTGAACAACCCCATGATTAGATAGTGAACAACCCCATGATTAGATAGTTACCCCATGATTAGATAGTGAACAACCCCATGATTAGATAGTGAACAACCCCATGATTAGATAGTGAACAACCCCATGATTAGATAGTGAACAACCCCATGATTAGATAGTGAACAACCCCATGATTAGATAGTGAACAACCCCATGATTAGATAGTGAACAACCCCATGATTAGATAGTGAACAACCCCATGATTAGATAGTGAACAACCCCATGATTAGATAGTGAACAACCCCCATGATTAGATAGTGAACAACCCCATGATTAGATAGTGAACAACCCCATGATTAGATAGTGAACAACCCCATGATTAGATAGTGAACAACCCCATGATTAGATTAGATTAGATAGTGAACAACCCCATGATTAGATAGTGAACAACCCCATGATTAGATAGTGAACAACCCCATGATTAGATAGTGAACAACCCCATGATTAGATAGTGAACAACCCCATGATTAGATAGTGAACAACCCCATGATTAGATAGTGAACAACCCCATGATTAGATAGTGAACAACCCCATTGATTAGATTAGTGAACAACCCCATGATTAGATAGTGAACAACCCCATGATTAGATAGTGAACAACCCCATGATTAGATAGTGAACAACCCCATGATTAGATAGTGAACAACCCCATGATTAGATAGATGAACAACCCCATGATTAGATAGTGAACAACCCCATGATTAGATAGTGAACAACCCCATGATTAGATAGTGAACAACCCCATGATTAGATAGTGAACAACCCCATGATTAGATAGTGAACAACCCCATGATTAGATAGTGAACAACCCCATGATTTAGAACAACCCCATGATTAGTAGTGAACAACCCCATGATTAGATAGTGAACAACCCCATGATTAGATAGTGAACAACCCCATGATTAGATAGTGAACAACCCCATGATTAGATAGTGAACAACCCCATGCCATGATTAGATAGTGAACAATCCCATGATTAGATAGTGAACAACCCCATGATTAGATAGTGAACAATCCCATGATTAGATAGTGAACAACCCCATGATTAGATAGTGAACAATCCCCATGATTAGATAGAAAAAAACACACCAATCTCTTTCAGAAATGCTTTGAACAATAAAAGCTAATTTACTAACATTTCTGAAAAGTGATATATAGTGTTTTGGAATGAAACTCTTATGTTTCCCCATCTGAGCTCAGAGTAGATGAGAGATGTAATGTTTGTCTCTGTTGTGTTGAAGACCAATCAAGCAGGAGAGACCAGCCTCCCCTGTTCCCAGCTGTGTGTCCATGAAGAGTGACTGGTCTATGGAACCTCCTATAGTGTTTAGAGAGGGAGACTTTTCTACTGAACAAAGGTAAGAAGAACTCATGGGTCCTGGTCAGTGAGTTAAACAACACTGTCTCTAGTCATTTCTCCTCCCATTTTCCCATTTATTGTTGTTGTTTTCATAATCCATATGCTAATCCTTTTGTCCATTTTCATAGTCCTAAAACAATATTAAACAAACACAACATTCCCTCCTGTGTGTGTGTGTGTGTGTGTGTGTGTGTGTGTGTGTGTGTGTGTGTGTGTGTGTACTCCCTGGATGAGGAGATGTAATCTCATGTTTTGTCCACAGAAACCAACAGGAGAGATCAGAGTCAGAGATTCTCAGTGGTCAGTCTTCCCAGAGTCATCAAACAGACCTGGCCTCCATATTCAGTGTATGTGGTCCTGTTATGTACATTTGTTTTTGTTTACCTCAAGTAAAGTTGATCTGTCAATCATTCATTAATGTGTTAATGAGAAAGCATTTATTCTCTTGCTTAACTTATTTACTTTATTTATTTCAGATGCTTGAAGAGAAAATTATGACATTTGTGAAGAACGAGCTGAAGATGTTCAAGAGGATTCTTAGTCCAGAACTCCCAGAAGGCTTTGAGAGTCAGAAGCAGGATAAGGAAGTGGTGGATGCTGAAGATGAGAAGCAGGAGAGCAGTGCCAGAGAGGGGGCTCTGAAGATCACACTGCACATCCTGAGGAAAATGAACCAGAAGGAGCTTGCTGACACACTGGAGAAATGTAAGATCTGTCTGCCTCATGTTGAATGATGTTTTATAACATTTAAAAGCTGTAGCTAAAGTACAGCTAAAGTAGCTGTGTAACTCAATGATATTGTAGCAGCCTTAACACAACACCTAGTGACCTCATCAAGTAGCAGCAGGGATGTGTTGTGGTGATTCATTTAGAGAGAGAACATTAATAATACCATCAATAATACCAATAATAATATAATCAGTCACACCAGTCTGTAATGCATTATGAAAACATTTACACATTTATACAGTCAGTTAAGAGAATAAATTATTATAATGTAAAACTTTATAACAGTCCTACAATACTGTAGACATTAAAACAGACGTAATATTAATATCCTCTGTGTTATTTCTAGATTCAGATGAGCTTGCTGTGATTTGCCAACGTGAACTCAAATCTAATCTAAAGAAGAAGTTTCAATGTGTATTTGAGGGGATCGCTAAACAAGGAAACCCAACACTTCTCAATAAGATCTACACAGAGCTCTACATCACAGAGGGTGGAACAGGAGAGGTCAATAATGAACATGAGCTGAGACAGATTGAGACAACAACCAGGAAACAAGCAAGACCAGAGACTGCAATCAAATGTAACGACATCTTCAAACCCTTAACTGGACAAGACAAACCTATCAGAACTGTGCTGACAAAGGGAGTCGCTGGCATTGGAAAAACAGTCTCTGTGCAGAAGTTCATTCTGGACTGGGCTGAAGGAAAAGCAAATCAGGATGTCCAATTTGTATTTTCATTCCCTTTTCGGGAGCTGAATTTGATGAAAGAGGACAAACACACTTTCATTGAACTTCTTAATCACTTCTCAATGGAAACCAAACAATCAAGAATCTCCAACTACAACAAGTACAAAGTTCTGTTCATCTTTGATGGTCTGGATGAGTGCCGACTGCCCCTAGACTTCCAGAAGAACAAGATCTGTTGGGACGTCACAGAGTCAACCTCAGTGGATGTTCTGCTGACAAATCTCATCAAGGGAAATCTGCTTCCCTCTGCTCTCCTCTGGATAACTACCCGACCTGCAGCAGCCAATAAGATCCCTTCAGGGTGTGTTGACCAGGTGACAGAGGTACGAGGGTTCAATGACCCACAGAAGGAGGAGTACTTCAGGAAGAGATTCAGTGATGAGGACCTGGCCAGCAGAATCATCTCACACATAAAGACATCAAGGAGCCTCCACATCATGTGCCACATTCCAGTCTTCTGTTGGATTTCTGCAACAGTCCTTGAACACATGCTGAAACATAAGAGAGAAGAGATGCCCAAGACTCTGACTGAGATGTACACACACCTTGTGGAGTTTCATACCAAACAGAAGAATGAAAAGTATCTTGGGAAAGAAGAGACAGGTCCACACTGGAATAAAGAGAGCATTCTGTCACTGGGAAAACTGGCTTTTCAACAGCTTGTGAAGGGCAATCTGATTTTCTATGAAGAAGACCTGAAAGAGGCTGGCATTGATGTTAATGAAGCCTCAGTGTACTCAGGATTGTGCACACAGCTCTTTAAAGAGGAATGTGGGCTGTACCAGGACAAGGTGTACTGCTTTGTTCATCTGAGCATTCAGGAGTTTCTGGCTGCTGTATATGTGTTCCTCTCATTCATCAACAACAATGAGAATCTAATGGACAAACTGCAAACAACGTCCAGGAACTTTTCTGTGAGCCTAAAGTCTGAAGTTACTGTCTACAAGAGTGCTGTGGATAAAGCCTTACAAAGTGAGACGGGAAACCTGGACCTTTTCCTCCGCTTCCTTCTGGGCCTCTCACTGGAGTCCAATCAGAAGCACTTACGAGGTCTACTGACAAAGACAAGAAGCAGCTCACAGAGCCATGAAGAAACAGTCAAGTACATCAAGGAGAAGATCGGGAGATCTCTCTCCAGAGAGGAGCATCAATCTGTTCCACTGTCTGAATGAACTGAATGACCATTCTCTAGTGGAGGAGATCCAAAGATACCTGAGATCAGGAAGTCTCTCAAAACCCAACCTGTCACCTGCACAGTGGTCAGCTCTGGTCTTTGTGTTGCTGACTTCAGAAAAGGAGCTGGATGTGTTTGACCTGAAGAAATACTCCAGATCAGAGGAAGGTCTTCTGAGGCTGCTGCCAGTGGTCAAAGCCTCCAGAGCTGTTCTGTGAGTAAATAAAATGACATTTAAGAACTAATCATCAGGAAGAAATATTCATTATAAAATATGTATTATAATATGTATATATATTATATTGAAAAACATATTGAATAAATTCATTGATTTTCACATTAGTATAACAATATGACCATACAATTCTAGGAAACGGAAGATGAATCTATATGTTGTTTGAGAGAATAAACCAAATGCATCTGCCATTGTCCTTCTACACTACTGGTGTTAAATTAACAGTGTGTTTGTGAAGTCATGATGATCTCTTTGTCAGGCTGTCAGGCTGTGGAGTCACAGAGGAAGGCTGTGCTTCTCTGGTCTCAGCTCTGGAGTCAAACCCCTCACACCTGAGAGAGCTGGACCTGAGTAACAATGACCTGAAGGATTCAGGAGTGAAGCTGCTCTCTGCTGGACTGGGGAATCCCCACTGTAAACTGGAGACTCTGAGGTCAGTATTATCAGATATGAAAGCACTTTATGTATGTAGTTCTCCCATTTGAAAAGTCGTAATTATTCGGTTATATTCACTTATAGTGTATTAAAGTAGTCATAAGTTTAGTATTTGGTCCCATATTCCATGCCTGCAGTGATTACATCAAGCTTGTGATTCTACTAACTTGTTGAATTAATTTGCAGTTTGTCTTGGTTGTGTTTTGGATGTTTTTCCTAATAGAAACTGAATGGTGAATAATGTCCTGTCATTTTGGAGTCACTTCACTTGTATTGTCAGTAAGAATAGAAGATGTTTCTGAACACTTCTACATTCATGTGGATGCTACCATGATTATGAATTAATCGTGAATGATGATGAATGAGAAAGTTACTGAGGTACAAAGATCATACCCCCTCTGTTATTGGTAATGGTGAGCATGTTTTGTTGTAGGTTAGCATGTTTTGTTGTAGCCTCTGTTATTGGTAATGGTGAGAGGTTAGCATAGCATGTTCTGTATTGGTAATGGTGACATTGGTAGCCTCTAATGGTGAGAGGTTAGCATGTTTTGTTGTAGTCTCTGTTATTGGTAATGGTGAGAGGTTAGCATGTTTTGTTATTTGTAGCCTCTGTTATTGGTAATGGTGAGAGGTTAGCATGTTTTGTTGTAGTCTCTGTTATTGGTAATGGTGAGAGGTTAGCACCATTTTCTCTGTTATTTAAAACAGGTTAGTACCAAAAACACAGCCTCTGTTATTGGTAATGGTGAGAGGTTAGCATGTTTTGTTGTAGCCTCTGTTATTGGTACATGGTTAGGTTACTATATGTGAATTGTTGTCAGTCTCTGTTGATTGTCTTCAAATGGGAGAGACTAGACCACATAAAGTGTTTTCATTTCTGACTTATTGGTAATGGTGAAACATTAAGCATGTATTAAAATACCTCTGTTAATTAATGGTGACATTATAAACTGTCACCTCATATGAAACATTTGATCTGAAATCCAAAATGCTGGAGTATAGAGCCACATTTATTTACAGTGCAGGCTGAGGTCAAAGTTAATGGGAAAGTGAAATATTTTAATATAACCTGTCTGTCATTGTATTTCTTCTGTGTTTCAGACTCACTGTCTGTAAACTCACAGACACATCCTGTGAAGTGTTGGCCTCAGTTCTCAGTTCAAACCCCTCACACCTGAGAGAGCTGGACCTGAGTAACAATGACCTGAAGGATTCAGGAGTGAAGCTGCTCTCTGCTGGACTGGGGAATCCCCACTGTAAACTGGAGACTCTGAGGTCAGTATTCCTGTAGTTGGTCAACAAGTGATAACTGTTCACCAGATCCACATGTGTTTTCAGACACACATAGTCCACACCATATGTGTTTGGACAGTGAAGCTTACAGTTTTACATTTGGTGCTATGCACAAGCATTTTGGACTACTCTTTGAGACAGAATGTTTCAAATTGGGAGACAGTACAGAATGTCACCTTTTATTTAAAGGTATTTTCATACATATATGGTTATATTTTACTGTTTATAAATGAAAGCACTTTATGTATCTAGTTCTCCCATTTTCAAAAAAGTGATAATATTTTGGATGTGTTTGAGGTCAGTATAATATATATTGTGGACTGTATACTCAATACAATCTAAATCTGATACCTCACTGTCTAAATAGATATGGTGTGGACTGTATACTCAATACAATCTAAATCTGATACCTCACTGTCTAAATAGATATGGTGTGGACTGTATACTCAATACAATCTAAATCTGATACCTCACTGTCTAAATAGATATGGTGTGGACTGTATTTCAATACAATCTAAATCTGATACCTCACTGTCTAAATAGATATAAACACTGATACTCAATTTTTAAACTGATCTCACTGTCTAAATAGATATGGTGTGGACTGTATACTCAATACAATCTAAATCTGATAGACCTCACTGTC
>NC_088421.1:56223582-56281082 GCF_034236695.1 Oncorhynchus nerka | reverse complement strand
GGAAGGAGAAGAGAAGTAAACATGTGGATGTGGATGTAGAGGAAGATGTGGATGTAGAGGAAGAGGAGGAAGGAGAAGAAGAAGTAAACATATGTGGATGTAGAGGAGAGAGGAGGAAGGAGAAGTAAACATATGTGGATGTAGAGGAAGAGGAGGAAGAAGAAGGAGAAGTAAACATATGTGGATGTAGAGGAAGAGGAGAGGAAGAGGAAGAGGAGGAAGGAGAAGTAAACATATGTGGATGTAGAGGAAGAGGAAGAGGACAACAGTTACACTGCCTGGCACAATAATAAGTTACCCACTACCATAACGTCCCACTACCCTCCTCCAGCTCCCACAGAGTAGGAGTGTATCTGGACTGGCCAGCCGGCACTCTGTCCTTCTATAGAGCCTCCTCTGACACACTGACCCACCTGATCACATTCACCTCCACATTCACTGAGCCCCTCTATCCAGGGTTTAGGGTTTATTATGATTCCTCAGTGTCCCTGAAATAACACACTGGTTTGATGACTCAGTGTCTCTCTGTCAGTGATACACACACACACACACACACTGGACTCACACACACACACACACACACACACACACACACACACACACTGGACACACACACACTCACACACACACACACACACACACACACACACACACACACACACACACACACACACACACACACACACACACACACACACACACACTGGACACACACACACACACAACACACACTGGACTCACACACACACACACACACACACACTGGACACACACACACACACTGGACACAAACACACACTGGACACACACACACACACTGGACATACACACACACTGGACACACACACACACTGGACACAAACACACACTGGACACAAACACACAGTGGACACAAACACACACTGGACACACACACATAGCCAGGGTTTAGGCTTTGGTGGTTTGGCGACTCAGTGTAAATAATAACATGACACACACTGGACACACACACACACACACACACACACACTGGACACACACTGGACACACACACACACACACACACACACACACACACACACACACACACACACACACTGGACACACACTGGACACACACTGGACCACACACTGGACCACACACTGGACACACACACACACACACTGGACACACACTGGACACACACACGCTGGACACACACACGCTGGACACACACACACACAAACACACACACTGGGCAATTACACACACACACACTGGACCACACACTGGACCACACACTGGACACACACACTGGACACACACACTGGACACACACACTGGACACAAACACACACACACACACTGGCTACACACACACTGGACACACACACTGGACACACACACTGGACACACACACTGGACACAAACACACACACACACACTGGTTACACACACACTGGACACACACACTGGACACACACACTGGACACAAACACACACACACACACTGGTTACACACACACACTGGACACACACACACTGGACGCACACACTAGATACACACACACACACTGGACACACACACACACAAACTGGACACACACACACACACCTGCTGGACACACAGATACACCTGCTGGACACACACACTGGTTACACACACACACTGGACACACACACACTGGACACAAACACTAGATACACACTGGACACACACACACACACACCTGCTGGACACACACACTAGATACACACACACTGGACGCACACACTACACACACACACTGGACACACACACACACACATGCTGGACACACACACTAGATACACACACACACTGGACACACACACACACACCTGCTGGACACACACACTAGATACACACACACACTGGACACACACACACACACACACACACAGTAGAGATGGAAGGAGAAGTAAACATATGTGGATGTAGAGGAAGAGGAGGAAGAAGAAGTAAACATATGTGGATGTAGAGGAAGAGGAGGAAGGAGAAGGAGAAGTACACATATGTGGATGTAGAGGAAGAGGAGGAAGGAGAAGTAAACATATGTGGATGTGGATGAGGAGAGAAGTAAAGAGGAGGAGGAAGAGGAGGAAGAGAAGTAAACATATGTGGATGTAGAGGAAGAGGAGGAAGGAGAAGTAAACATATGTGGATGTAGAGGAAGAGGAGGAAGGAGAAGTAAACATATGTGGATGTAGAGGAAGAGGAGGAAGGAGAAGTAAACATATGTGGATGTAGAGGAAGAGGAGGAAGGAGAAGTAAACATATGTGGAGGAAGAGGAAGAGGAGAGGAGGAAGGAGAAGTAAAGTAATATGTGGATGTAGAGGAAGAGGAGGAGGAAGGAGAAGTAAACATATGTGGATGTAGAGGAAGAGGAGGAAGGAGAAGTAAACATATGTGGATGTAAAGGAGGAAGGGAGAGAAGAGGAAGGAGAAGAGAAGTAAACATATGTGGATGAGAGGAAGAGGAGGAAGGAGAAGGAGAAGTAAACATATGTGGATGTAGAGGAAGAGGAGGAAGGAGAAGGAGAAGTAAACATATGTGGATGTAGAGGAAGAGGAGGAAGGAGAAGAGAAGTAAACATATGTGGATGTAGAGGAAGAGGAGGAAGGAGAAGTAAACATATGTGGATGTAGAGGAAGAGGAAGAGGACAACAGTTACACTGCCTGGCACAATAATAATCCCACTACCATAGACGTCCCCTCCTCCAGCTCCCACAGAGTAGGAGTGTATCTGGACTGGCCAGCCGGCACTCTGTCCTTCTATAGAGCCTCCTCTGACACACTGACCCACCTGATCACATTCACCTCCACATTCACTGAGCCCCTCTATCCAGGGTTTAGGGTTTATTATGATTCCTCAGTGTCCCTGAAATAACACACTGGTTTGATGACTCAGTGTCTCTCTGTCAGTGATACACACACACACTGGGCACACACACACACACACACACACACACACACACACACACACACACACACACACACACACACACACACACACACACACTGGACTCACACACACACACACAAACACACACTGGACTCACACACACACACACACACACACACACTGGACATACACACACACTGGACACAAACACACACTGGACACACACACACACTGGACATACACACACACTGGACACACACACACACTGGACACAAACACACACTGGACACAAACACACACTGGACACAAACACACACTGGACACACACACATAGCCAGGGTTTAGGCTTTGGTGGTTTGGCGACTCAGTGTAAATAATAACATGAAACACACACTGGACACACACTGGACACACACACACACACACTGGACACACACTGGACACACACACACACACACACACACACACACACACACACACACACTGGACACACACTGGACACACACTGGACCACACACTGGACACACACACACACACACTGGACACACACTGGACACACACACACTGGACACACACACGCTGGACACACACACGCTGGACACACACACACACAAACACACACACTGGGCAATTACACACACACACACTGGACCACACACTGGACCACACACTGGACACACACACTGGACACACACACTGGCACACACACACACACTGGACACAAACACACACACACACACTGGCTACACACACACTGGACACACACACTGGACACACACACTGGACACACACACTGGACACAAACACACACACACACACTGGTTACACACACACTGGACACACACACTGGACACACACACTGGACACAAACACACACACACACACTGGTTACACACACACACTGGACACACACACACTGGACGCACACACTAGATACACACACACACTGGACACACACACACACAAACTGGACACACACACACACACCTGCTGGACACACACACACAGATACACCTGCTGGACACACACACTGGTTACACACACACACTGGACACACACACACTGGACACAAACACTAGATACACACTGGACACACACACACACACACCTGCTGGACACACACACTAGATACACACACACTGGACGCACACACTACACACACACACTGGACACACACACACACACATGCTGGACACACACACTAGATACACACACACACACTGGACACACACACACACACACACACACACACACACACACACACAGTAGAGATGGAAGGAGAAGTAAACATATGTGGATGTAGAGGAAGAGGAGGAAGGAGAAGTAAACATATGTGGATGTAGAGGAAGAGGAAGAGGAGGAAGGAGAAGGAGAAGTACACATATGTGGATGTAGAGGAAGAGGAGGAAGGAGAAGTAAACATATGTGGATGTAGAGGAAGAGGAGGAAGGAGAAGGAGAAGTAAACATATGTGGATGTAGAGGAATGTGGATGTAGAGGAAGGAGGAAGAAGAAGTAAACATATGTGGATGTAGAGGAAGAGGAAGAGGAGGAAGGAGAAGTAAACATATGTGGATGTAGAGGAAGAGGAAGAGGAGGAAGGAGAAGTAAACATATGTGGATGTAGAGGAAGAGGAGGAAGAAGAAGTAAACATATGTGGATGTAGAGGAAGAGGAAGAGGGAGAAGGAGAAGTAAACATATGTGGATGTAGAGGAAGAGGAGGAAGGAGAAGAAGAAGTAAACATATGTGGATGTAGAGGAAGAGGAAGAGGAGGAAGGAGAAGTAAACATATGTGGATGTAGAGGAAGAGGAAGAGGAGGAAGGAGAAGGAGAAGTAAACATATGTGGATGTAGAGGAAGAGGAGGAAGAAGAAGTAAACATATGTGGATGTAGAGGAAGAGGAGGAAGAAGAAGTAAACATATGTGGATGTAGAGGAAGAGGAGGAAGGAGAAGTAAACATATGTGGATGTAGAGGAAGAGGAGGAAGGAGAAGAAGAAGTAAACATATGTGGATGTAGAGGAAGAGGAGGAAGGAGAAGAAGAAGTAAACATATGTGGATGTAGAGGAAGAGGAAGGAGAAGGAGAAGTAAACATATGTGGATGTAGAGGGAGAGGAGGAAGGAAGTAAACATATGTGGATGTAGAGGAAGAGGAGGAAGAGGAGAGAAGAAGGAGAAGTAAACATATGTGGATGTAGAGGAAGAGGAAGAAGGAAGGAGTAGAAGAAGTAAACATATGTGGATGTAGAGGAAGAGGAGGAAGGAGAAGTAAACATATGTGGATGTGGAAGAGGAGGAAGAGGAGAGGAAGGAGAAGGAGAAGTAAACATATGTGGATGTAGAGGAAGAGGAGGAAGGAGAAGTAAACATATGTGGATGTAGAGGAAGAGGAGGAAGGAGAAGGAGAAGTAAACACATGTGGATGTAGAGGAAGAGGAGGAAGGAGGAAGTAAGAAGTAAACATATGTGGATGTAGAGGAAGAGGAGGAAGGAGAAGGATAAGTAAACATATGTGGATGTAGAGGAAGAGGAGGAAGGAGAAGGAGAAGTAAACATATGTGGATGTAGAGGAAGAGGAGGAAGGAGAAGGAGAAGTAAACATATGTGGATGTAGAGGAAGAGGAGGAAGGAGAAGAAGGAGAAGTAAACATATGTGGATGTAGAGGAAGAGGAGGAAGGAGGAAGAAGAAGTAAACATATGTGGATGTAGAGGAAGAGGAAGGAGGAGGAAGGAGAAGTAAACATATGTGGATGAGGAGGAAGAGAAGATGTGGAGGAGGAAGAAGAAGTAAACATATGTGGATGTAGAGGAAGAGGAGGAAGGAGAAGTAAACATATGTGGATGTAGAGGAAGAGGAGGAAGGAGAAGAAGAAGTAAACACATGTGGATGTAGAGGAAGAGGAGGAAGTAGAAGAAGAAGTAAACACATGTGGATGGAGGAGAGGAAGAGAAGTAAACATATGGAAGGAAGGAGAAGTAAACATAAACACATGTGGATGTAGAGGAAGAGGAGGAAGGAGAAGAAGAAGTAAACACATGTGGATGTAGAGGAAGAGGAGGAAGAGAAGAAGAAGTAAACATATGTGGATGTAGAGGAAGAGGAGGAAGGAGAAGAAGAAGTAAACACATGTGGATGTAGAGGAAGAGGAGAGAAGAAGAAGAAGTAAACATATGTGGATGTAGAGGAAGAGGAGGAAGGAGAAGAAGAAGTAAACACATGTGGATGTAGAGGAAGAGGAAGAGGAGGAAGTAGAAGAAGAAGTAAACATATGTGGATGTAGAGGAAGAGGAGGAAGGAGAAGAAGAAGTAAACACATGTGGATGTAGAGGAAGAGGAGGAAGTAGAAGAAGAATTAAACACATGTGGATGTAGAGGAAGAGGAGGAAGGAGAAGTAAACATATGTGGATGTAGAGGAAGAGGAGGAAGGAGAAGGAGAAGTAAACATATGTGGATGTAGAGGAAGAGGAGGAAGGAGAAGGAGTAAACACATGTGGATGTAGAGGAAGAGGAGGAAGAGAAGAAGTAAACATATGTGGATGTAGAGGAAGAGGAAGAGGAGGAAGAAGAAGTAAACATATGTGGATGTAGAGGAAGAGGAGGAAGGAGAAGTAAACATATGTGGATGTAGAGGAAGAGGAGGAAGGAGAAGAAGAAGTAAACATATGTGGATGTAGAGGAAGAGGAAGAGGAGGAAGAAGAAGTAAACATATGTGGATGTAGAGGAAGAGGAGGAAGGAGAAGTAAACATATGTGGATGTAGAGGAAGAGGAGGAAGGAGAAGAGAAGTAAACATATGTGGATGTAGAGGAAGAGGAAGGGAGAAGAAGAAGTAAACATATGTGGATGTAGAGGAAGAGGAGGAAGGAGAAGGAGAAGTAAACATATGTGGATGTAGAGGAAGAGGAGGAAGGAGAAGAAGAAGTAAACATATGTGGATGTAGAGGAAGAGGAAGAGGAGGAAGAAGAAGTAAACATATGTGGATGTAGAGGAAGAGGAGGAAGGAGAAGAAGAAGTAAACATATGTGGATGTAGAGGAAGAGGAGGAAGGAGAAGGAGAAGTAAACATATGTGGATGTAGAGGAAGAGGAGGAAGGAGAAAAAGTTGATGCACAGTAGGTGGCAGTGTTGCTCTTTAAACAGAGGAGGAGGAGAGAAGAAGAGGGAGGAGAGAAGATGGATGGAGGAGGAGAGAAGATTGAGAGAAGAAGATGGAGGGAGGAGGAGGAGGAGAGATGAAGAGGGAGGGAGGAGAGAAGGCGGAGGGAGGAGGAGGAGAGAAGAAGAGGGAGGGAGGAGAGAAGGTGGAGGGAGGAGGAGAGAAGAAGAGGGAGGGAGGAGAGAAGGTGGAGGGAGGAGGAGAGAAGAAGAGGGGGGAGGGAGGAGGAGAGAAGAGGGAGAGGAAGAGAGAAAGTGAAGGAATATGTGAATATGTCAATGAATATGGAGGGAAAGATGAAAAATTAAACAAGGTCTGAAAATAAAAGCTATTAATATATACTGTTATCCACCAATGAGAGAGGAAACATTCTGTTCTACCTCCTCTCCACCAATGAGAGAGGAAACATTCTGTTCTACCTCCTCTCCACCAATGAGAGAGGAAACATTCTGTTCTACCTCCTCTCCACCAATGAGAGAGGAAACATTCTGTTCTACCTCCTCTCCACCAATGAGAGAGGAAACATTCTGTTTATACCTCCTCTCCACCAATGAGAGAGGAAACATTCTCTTCTACCTCCTCTCCACCAATGAGAGAAGAAACATTCTGTTCTACCTCCTCTCCACCAATGAGAGAGGAAACATTCTGTTCTACCTCCTCTCCACCAATGAGAGGAAACATTCTGTTTCATCTCCACCAATGAGAGAGGTAACATTCTGTTCTACCTCCTCCACTCCACCAATGAGAGAGGAAACATTCTGTTTCTACCTCCTCTCCACTGTTCAATGAGAGAGGTAACATTCTGTTTCTACCTCCTCTCCACCAATGAGAGAGGAAACATTCTGTTTCTACCTCCTCTCCACCAATGAGAGAGGAAACATTCTGTTTCTACCTCCTCTCCACCAATGAGAGAGAAACATTCTGTTCTACCTCCTCTCCACCAATGAGAGAGGAAACATTCTGTTTCTACCTCCTCTCCACCAATGAGAGAGGAAACATTCTGTTTCTACCTCCTCTCCACCAATGAGAGAAACATTCTGTTTCTACCTCCTCTCCACCAATGAGAGAGGAAACATTCTGTTTCTACCTCCTCCACCAATGAGAGAGGAAACATTCTGTTTCTACTCTCCAATGAGAGAGGTAACATTCTGTTTCTACCTCCTCTCCACCAATGAGAGAGGTAACATTCTGTTTCTACCTCCTCTCCACCAATGAGAGAGGAAACATTCTGTTTCTACCTCCTCTCCACCAATGAGAGAGGTAACATTCTGTTCTACCTCCTCTCCACCAATGAGAGAGAAACATTCTGTTTCTACCTCCTCTCCACCAATGAGAGGAAACATTCTGTTTCTAACTCCTCTCCACCAATGAGAGAGGAAACATTCTGTTTCTAACTCCTCTCCACCAATGAGAGAGGAAACATTCTGTTTCTAACTCCTCTCCACCAATGAGAGAGGAAACATTCTGTTTCTAACTCCTCTCCACCAATGAGAGAGGAAACATTCTGTTTCTAACTCCTCTCCACCAATGAGAGAGGAAACATTCTGTTTCTAACTCCTCTCCACCAATTTTTTATTTTCAATTTTTTTTTATTTCACCTTTATTTAACCACGTAGGCAAGCTGAGAACAAGTTCTCATTTACAATTGCGACCTGGCCAAGATTGTCACGCCCTGGCCTTAGTATTCTGTGTTCTCTTTATTATTGTGGTTAGGCCAGGGTGTGACATGGGTGAATTATGTGTTTGTCTTGTCTAGGGGTTTTGTAGATTGATGGGGTTGTGTTTAGTATAGTAGTCTAGGTAAGTCTATGGTTGCCTGGAGTGGTTCTCAATCAGAGGCAGGTGGTTATCGTTGTCTCTGATTGGAAACCATATTTAGGCAGCCATATTCTTTAGGTATTTGGTGGGTGATTGTTCCTGTCTCTGTGTTTGTTGCACCACATAGGGCTGTTTCGGTTTTTCACCTTTCTTGTTTTTGTATATTGTTCGTAGTTTCATCTTTCATTAAAGATGTTTATGAATAACAACGCTGCATTTTGGTCCTCCTCTCTTTCACCAGAAGAAAACCGTAACTGAATCACCCACCACAACAGGACCAAGCGGCGTGGTGACAAGCAGCGGCAGCAGGAGCAGCGAAATCAAGATTTCTGGACTTGGAAGGAAATCTTGGACGGAAAAGGACCCTGGGCACAGCCAGGAGAATATCGCCGCCCCAAAGAAGAGCTGGAGGCGTTGAAGGCGGAGAGGCGCTGGTATGAGGAGGCAGCACGGCGGCGTGGATGGAAGCCCAAGAGTCAGCCCCAAAAATGTATTGGCGGGGCACACAGGGAGTATGGCGAAGCCAGGTATGAGACCTGCGCCAACTTCCTGTGCTTCCCGGGGGGCTAGAGAGACCTGAGCCAACTTCCTGTGCTTACCGGCGGGCTAGAGAGACCGGGCAGGCACCGTGTTATGCTGTGGAGCGCACGGTGTCCCCAGTGCGGGTGCGTAGCCCGGTGCGGTACATACCAGCTCCTCGTATCGGCCAGGCTAGAGTGAGCATTGAGCCAAGTGCCATGAAGCCGGCTCTACGCATCTGGTCTCCAGTGCGTCTCCTTGGGCCGGCTTACATGGCACCAGCCTTGCGCATGGTGTCCCTGGTTCGCCTGCATAGCCCAGGACGGACTATTCCACCTCGCCGCACTGGCAGGGCGACCGGGAGCATTCAACCAGGTAAGGTTGGGCAGGGTCGGTGCTCAAGAGCTCCAGTGCGCCTGCACGGTCCGGTCTATCCAGTACCACCTCCACGCACCAGCCCTCCGGTGGCAGCTCCCCGCACCAGGCTTCCTGTGCGTGTCCTCGGCCCAGTACCACCAGTGCCAGCACCAGGCATCAGGCCTACAGTGCGCCTCGCCTGTCCAGCACTGCCGGAGCCTTCCTCCTCGCCAGCGCCGCCGGAGTCTCCCGCCTGTCATGAGCCGCCAGAGTCTCCCGCCTGTCCAGAGCCGCCAGAGTCTCCCGCCTGTCCAGAGCCGCCAGAGTCTCCCGTCTGTCATGAGCCGCCAGAGTCTCCCGCCTGTCATGAGCCGCCAGAGTCTCCCGCCTGTCATGAGCCGCCAGAGTCTCCCGCCTGTCAGAGCCGCCAGAGTCTCCCGTCTGTCATGAGCCGCCAGAGTCTCCCGTCTGTCATGAGCCGCCAGAGTCTCCCGTCTGTCATGAGCCGCCAGAGTCTCCTGTCTGTCATCAGCCGCCAGAGTCTCCCGTCTCTGTCTCTCCCTCACACAGAGAGCAGCAGACGGGGTATAGATAGATAGATGAGACAGTGGGAGTCCCTGTAGTCTGTCTGTCTCTGTCTCTCTCTGTCTCTCCCTCACACAGAGAGCAGCAGACAGGGTATAGATAGATAGATGAGACAGTGGGACTCCCTGTAGTCTGTCTCTCTCTGTCTCTCCCTCACACAGAGAGCAGCAGACAGGGTATAGATAGATAGATGAGACAGTGGGACTCCCTGTAGTCTGTCTCTCTCTGTCTCTCCCTCACACAGAGAGCAGCAGACAGGGTATAGATAGATAGATGAGACAGTGGAACTCCCTGTAGTCTGTCTCTCTCTGTCTCTCTCTGTCTCTCCCTCACACAGAGAGCAGCAGACAGGGTATAGATAGATAGATGAGACAGTGGAACTCCCTGTAGTCTGTCTCTCTCTGTCTCTCCCTCACACCGAGAGCAGCAGACAGGGTATAGATAGATAGATGAGACAGTGGAACTCCCTGTAGTCTGTCTCTCTCTGTCTCTCCCTCACACCGAGAGCAGCAGACAGGGTATAGATAGATAGATGAGACAGTGGAACTCCCTGTAGTCTGTCTCTCTCTGTCTCTCCCTGTCTCTCCCTCACACAGAGAGCAGCAGACATGGTATAGATAGATAGATGAGACAGTGGAACTCCCTGTAGTCTGTCTCTCTCTGTCTCTCCCTGTCTCTCTCTGTCTCTCTCTGTCTCTCCCTCACACAGAGAGCAGCAGACAGGGTATAGATAGATAGATGAGACAGTGGGACTCCTGTAGTCTGTCTCTCTCTGTAGTCTGTCTCTCTCTCTGTCTCTCCCTCACACAGAGAGCAGCAGACAGGGTATAGATAGATAGATGAGACAGTGGAACTCCCTGATCTGACATTTTAATAGTCATTACGTTTTGGAACAAAGCAAATGTTTTTCTCATGTTGACTTTCATATGAGACAAAAATAATGGTGTTCCCGGAAAAAAGGTCCAGTCGCCACAAATACAAATTCCATCTAGACACCGTTGCCATGGAGCACACAAGAAACTATACATACCTCGGCCTAAACATCAGCGCCACAGTTAACTTCCACAGAGATGTGAACGATCTGAGAGACAAGGCAAGTGAAGGACAGACACCATTGTAAATACAACCCATATTTCTGTTTATTTATTTTCCCTTTTGTTCTTTAACTTGTAAATACAACCCATATTTATGTTGATTTATTTTCCCTTTTGTTCTTTAACTTGTAAATACAACCCATATTTATGTTGATTTATTTTCCCTTGTGTACTTTAACTATATGCACATCATTACAACACTGTATATATAAAAATAGTATTACATTTGAAATGTCTGTGAGTGTAATGTTTACTGTTCATTGGTTATGTTGACTTGTTATTGTTTATTTCACTTTTGTTTATTATCTACTTCACTTGCTTTGGCAATGTTAACATACGTTTCCCATGACAATAAGGCCCTTGGGGGAGGAGAGAGAGAGATGGGATGTCACAGAAGATCAGGTCACCACGGGGGGTGACAACGTCAAGCTGGGGAACTCAGATCTGCTGATCTACGGACAAACGCAACAACAGCCCCATTGCCATGGATCCTGACGGGCTCCGTCTGATAGGCCGGTGACGCGGTAGTCCAGGCAACGCTGTCTCTTCATGGAACACCCAGAGTTCCACAGGTTCTACATCTAAAGGTCAGTAAAGTTCCAAGGGTTCTCCGTTTAGATGTCATGTTCTCATACGGTTCTAAATGCTCTGTTCTAAGGGTTCTAAGTGTAGATGTCATGTTCTCACACGGTTCTAAATGCTCTGTTCTAAGGGTTCTCCGTTTAGATGTCATGTTCTAAATGCTCTGTTCTAAGGGTTCTAAGTGTAGATGTCATGCTCTCATATGGTTCTAAATGCTCTGTTCTAAGGGTTCTAAGTGTAGATGTCATGCTCTCATATTGTTCTAAATGCTCTGTTCTAAGGGTTCTAAGTGTAGATGTCATGCTCTCATATGGTTCTAAATGCTCTGTTCTAAGGGTTCTAAGTGTAGATGTCATGCTCTCATATGGTTCTAAATGCTCTGTTCTAAGGGTTCTAAGTTTAGATGTCATGCTCATGTTCTAAATGCTCTGTTCTAAGGGTTCTAAGTGTAGATGACATGGGTTCTAAATGCTCTGTTCTAAGGGTAGATGTTATGAAAACCTGATGATCTTAGACAGTATTGGGTTCTGGGGAAGACCCTGCTGTTCTAAGGTGTTGTGTGTGTGTGTGTGTGTGAAAACTGTGTGTGTGATCTGTGTGAGTGTGTGTGCCTGTGTATGTGTGTGTGTCTGTCTGTCTGTCTGTCTGTCTGTCTGTCTGTTATGAGGCCACGGCAGAACTGCTTCAGAGTACAGTTAAACCATCTGACCTCTGACCCTGGTCGACCAATCGGCAGCCTCAGAACCTCAGAACCACCCTGGACTGCCTGCAGAGACTAACTCTATTAATAGAAAGGTCGTTTAAACCAGAGGAGAGGAGAAGAGGAGGAGGAGGAGGAGAGAGGAGGAGAGAGGGGGGAGAGGATGGGAGGAGAGGAGAAGAGGAGAGGAGGAGGAGGACAGAACAGGAGACAGGGGGAGAGGATGGGAGGAGAGGAGAAGAGGAGAGGAGGAGGAGGACAGAACAGGAGAGAGGGGGAGAGGATGGGAGGAGAGGAGAAGAGGAGAGGAGGAGTAGGACAGAACAGGAGAGAGGGGGAGAGGATGGGAGGAGAGGAGAAGAGGAGAGGAGGACAGAACAGGAGAGAGGGAGGAGAGGATGGGAGGAGAAGAGAAGAGGAGGAGGAGGAGAGAGGGGGGAAAATATGGGAGGAGAAGAGGAGGAGGACAGAACAGGAGAGAGGAGGGAGAGGATGGGAGGAGAAAAAGGAAGACAACAGGAGAGAGGGGGAGAGGATTGGAGGAGAAGTGGAGAGGAGAGGAGGACAGAACAGGAGAGAGGATGGGAGGAGAGGAGAGGAGGAGGAGGAGGAGAGGAGAGAGAGGAGGAGGAGAGAGGGGGAGAGGATGGGAGGAGAAGAGGAGGAGGACAGAACAGGAGAGAGGGGGGAGAGGATGGGAGGAGAAGTGGAGAGAAGAGGAGGAGAAAGAGGAGGACAACAGGAGAGAGGGGGGAGAGGATTGGAGAAGTGGAGAGGAGAGGAGGACAGAACAGGAGAGAGGGGGTAGAGGATTGGAGGAGAAGTAGAGAGGAGAGGAGGAGGATGACAGCAGGGGAGAGGGGAGAGGATGGGAGGAGAAGTGGAGAGGAGGAGGGGAAGGCAAAGATTAATGACTTCACTTTCATGTACTTTTAGTTCCACTGGTCTTCTCTCTCTAGTCCCTCTCCATCTCTGTCTCTCTAGTCGCCCCTCTTATTCAATCTCTTTAAATGCAGCAATCAGCAGACCAGGATTCCCTGGAAGGAGCTGCTAAGAGAACGAGGGAGGGATGGGACGTGTGTGTGTGTGTGTGTGTGTGTGTGTATAATACATAAGGCCGACCTAAAAATAGGAAAACCGTCTCTGGTAATATTCCCAAAAAACAGAAGATCCCTGGACCATTCTGTCTCTATAGTCCCTGGACCATTCTGTCTCTATAGTCCCTGGACCATTCTGTCTCTATAGTCCCTGGACCATTCTGTCTCTATAGTCCCTGGACCATTCTGTCTCTATAGTCCCTGGACCATTCTGTCTCTATAGTCCCTGGACCATTCTGTCTCTATAGTCCTGGACCATTCTGTCTCTATAGTCCCTGGACCATTCTGTCTCTATAGTCCCTGGACCATTCTGTCTCTATAGTCCCTGGACCATTCTGTCTCTATAGTCCCTGGACCATTCTGTCTCTATAGTCCCTGGACCATTCTGTCTCTATAGTCCCTGGACCATTCTGTCTCTATAGTCCCTGGACCATTCTGTCTCTATAGTCCCTGTACCTGGACCATTCTGTCTCTATAGTCCCTGGACCATTCTGTCTCTGTAGTCCCTGGACCATTCTATCTCTATAGTCCCTGGACCATTCTGTCTCTATAGTCCCTGGACCATTCTGTCTCTATAGTCCCTGGACCATTCTGTCTCTATAGTCCCTGGACCATTCTGTCTCTATAGTCCCTGGACCATTCTGTCTCTATAGTCCCTGGACCATTCTGTCTCTATAGTCCCTGGACCATTCTGTCTCTATAGTCTATAGTCCCTGGACCATTCTGTCTCTATAGTCCCTGGACCATTCTGTCTCTATAGTCCCTGGATCTCTATAGTCCCTGACCATTCATCTCTATCTCTATAGTCCCTGGACCATTCTGTCTCTATAGACCATTCTGTCTCCCTGGAACATTCTGTCTCTTCTAGTCCCAGAACTGTCTCTATAGTCCCTGGACCATTCTGTCTCTATAGTCCCTGGACCATTCTGTCTCTATAGTCCCTGGACCAGAACTGTCTCTATAGTCCCTGGACCATTCTGTCTCTATAGTCCCTGGAACATTCTGTCTCTAGAACTGTCCTATAGTCCCATTCTGTCTCTATAGTCCCTGGACCATTCTGTCTCTATAGTCCCTGGACCATTCTGTCTCTATAGTCCCTGGACCATTCTGTCTCTTCTAACAGGACTGTCTCTATAGTTCTTGTAACATTCTGTCTCTTCTAACAGAACTGTCTCTATAGTTCTTGTAACATTCTGTCTCTTCTAACAGAACTGTCTCTATAGTCCCTGGACCATTCTGTCTCTTCTAACAGAACTGTCTTTATAGTCCCTGGACCATTCTGCCTCTTCTAACCCATCTTCCATTCCAATCACTGACCTGTAAAGTACCTGTGAATATGTGTGTTTGTTTATCTGCGTGCTTGTGTTTTTGTGTGCATGAGGGTCCAACTGCAGCCTCTACACCTGGATGACTGAGGAGGAGCCTGAGAACTGGGTCAATGTTCTAGAGGTCCAACTGCAGCCTCTTCACCTGGATGACTGAGGAGGAGCCTGAGGACTGGGTCAATGTTATAGAGGTCCAACAGCAGCCTCTTCACCTGGATGACTGAGGAGGAGCCTGAGAACTGGGTCAATGTTCTAGAGGTCCCACTCCAGCCTCTTCACCTGGATTACTGAGGAGGAGCATGAGGACTGGGTCAATATTCTATAGGTTGACCCAGACTCTAAGGGGTTCATTCAAATATTAACCTTAAAACTATGCCTCTGATGCGTTTCTTCATCACCAACAGGAAAGACAAGTTTAAATATAGTGACAGTTTGTTTCCCAACAGGAAAGACAAGTTTAAATATAGTGACAGTTTGTTTCCCAACAGGAAAGACAAGTTTAAATATAGTGACAGTTTGTTTACCAACAGGAAAGACAAGTTTAAATATAGTGACAGTTTGTTTCCCAACAGGAAAGACAAGTTTAAATATAGTGACAGTTTGTTTCCCAACAGGAAAGACAAGTTTAAATATAGTGACAGTTTGTTTCCCAACAGGAAAGACAAGTTTAAATATAGTGACAGTTTGTTTCCCAACAGGAAAGACAAGTTTAAATATAGTGACAGTTTGTTTCCCAACAGGAAAGACAAGTTTAAATATAGTGACCGTTTGTTTACCAACTGGAAAGACAAGTTTAAATATAGTGACAGTTTGTTTCCCAACAGGAAAAACAACTTTAAATATATTGACAGTTTGTTCCCCTCTTGGTGCATTTCTCCATCTGCTCCTAAAATGGCCATGTCATTCATCCCAACAACAGTTACAGATTTAGGATGTGTTGAGTGATTACTGCATATTAACTTAAATAAACAGTCTTTATATGGATCGTCCCAAAGCATATCTACAGAGGGGAAACTAAAGGGTTCATCAGTTGATACATAGTTGAATGTGAGGTAGATAGTCTGTAGACTGTCAACGATCGTCCCAAAGCATATCTACAGAGGGGAAACTAAAGTGTTCATCAGTTGATACATAGCTGAATGTGAGGTAGATAGTCTGTAGACTGTCACGAAGCTCAACTTGTGTTTCACTTGATTTGGATAGTTCCAAAGCACATCTGACAATAGAGTATAATATACTGTATATAGTATATACATATACATGTATATATAGTTTAACCTTTTTATTTAACTAGGCAAGTCAGTTAAAGAACCCATTCTTATTTACAATGACGGCCTCCCTAAAGGCAAAAGGCCTCCTGCAGGGACAGGGGCTGGGAATTAAAGATATAGACAAAACACACACATCACCACAAGAGAGACGACACAACACTACATAAAGAGAGACCTAAAGACAACAACACAGCATGGTATCAACACAACATGATAGAAGCTCAACCTGGTAGCAGCATAAAACATGGTACAAATATTATTGGGCACAGACAACAGCACAAAGGACAAGAAGGTAGAGACAACAATACATCAGACAACACCACAAAGAGACAACAATACATCAGACAACACCACAAAGAGACAACAATACATCAGACAACACCACAAAGAGACAACAATATTTCAGACAACACCACAAAGAGACAACAATACATCAGACAACACCACAAAGAGACAACAAAAGAGACAACAATACACAGACAACACCACAAAGAGACAACAATACATCAGACAACAATACATCAGACAACAATACATCAGACAACACCACAAAGAGACAACAATACATCAGACAACACCACAAAGAGACAACAATACATCAGACAACAATACATCAGACAACACCACAAAGAGACAACAATACATCAGACAACACCACAAAGAGACAACAATACATCAGACAACACCACAAAGAGACAACAATACATCAGACATCAATACATCAGACAACAATACATCAGACAACAATACATCAGACAACAATACATCAGACAACACCACAAAGAGACAACAATACATCAGACAACAATACAAAGAGACAACAATACATCAGACAACACCACAAAGAGACAACACCACAAAGAGACAACAATACATCAGACAACAATACATCAGACAACAATACATCAGACAACACCACAAAGAGACAACAATACATCAGACAACAATACATCAGACAACAATACATCAGACAACAATACATCAGACAACAATACATCAGACAACAATACATCAGACAACAATACATCAGACAACACCACAAAGAGACAACAATACATCAGACAACACCACAAAGAGACAACAATACATCAGACAACACCACAAAGAGACAACAATACATCAGACAACACCACAAAGAGACAACAATACATCAGACAACACCACAAAGAGACAACAATACATCAGACAACAATACATCAGACAACACCACAAAGAGACAACAATACATCAGACAACACCACAAAGAGACAACAATACATCAGACAACAACAAGAGACAACATAATCAGACAACAATACATCAGACAACAATACATCAGACAACACCACAAAGAGACAACAATACATCAGACAACACCACAGACAACAATCAGACAACACCACAAGAGACAACACATCAGACAAACACACAAAGACAACAATACATCAGACAACACCACAAAGAGACAACAATACATCAGACAACACCACAAAGAGACAACAATACATCAGACAACACCACAAAGAGACAACAATACATCAGACAACAATACATCAGACAACAATACATCAGACAACACCACAAAGAGACAACAATACATCAGACAACAATACAAAGAGACAACAATACATCAGACAACAATACATCAGACAACAATACACATCAGACAACAATACATCAGACAACACCACAAAGAGACAACAATACATCAGACACCACAAAGAGACAACAATACATCAGACAACACCACAAAGAGACAACAATACATCAGACAACACCACAAAGAGACAACAAAATCAGACATCAGACAACAATACATCAGACAACAATACATCAGACAACAATACATCAGACAACAATACATCAGACAACAATACATCAGACAACACCACAAAGAGACAACAATACATCAGACAACACCACAAAGAGACAACAATACATCAGACAACACCACAAAGAGACAACAATACATCAGACAACACCACAAAGAGACAACAATACATCAGACAACACCACAAAGAGACAACAATACATCAGACAACACCACAAAGAGACAACAATACATCAGACAACACACAAAGAGACAACAATACATCAGACAACACCACAAAGAGACAACAATACATCAGACAACACCACAAAGAGACAACAATACATCAGACAACACCACAAAGAGACAACATACATCAGACAACAATACATCAGACAACAATACATCAGACAACAATACATCAGACAACACCACAAAGAGACAACAATACATCAGACAACAATACAATCAGACAACAATACATCAGACAACACCACAAAGAGACAACAATACATCAGACAACAACAAATACATCAGACAACAATACATCAGACAACAATACATCAGACAACAATACATCAGACAACACCACAAAGAGACAACAATACATCAGACAACACCACAAAGAGACAACAATACATCAGACAACACCACAAAGAGACAACAATACATCAGACAACACCACAAAGAGACAACAATATCAGACAACACCACAAA
Organism: Oncorhynchus nerka; assembly: GCF_034236695.1. NCBI lineage: Eukaryota > Metazoa > Chordata > Actinopteri > Salmoniformes > Salmonidae > Oncorhynchus > Oncorhynchus nerka. The sequence goes on along the minus strand of NC_088421.1, from coordinate 56,262,178 downwards.
GAGACAACACATCAGACAACACAAAGAGACAACAATACATCAGACAACACCACAACAATACATCAGACAACACCACAAAGAGACAACAATACATCAGACAACACCACAAAGAGACAACAATACATCAGACAACAATACATCAGACAACAATACAATCAGACAACAATACATCAGACAACAATACATCAGACAACACCACAAAGAGACAACAATACATCAGACAACAATACATCAGACAACAATACATCAGACAACACCACAAAGAGACAACAATACATCAGACAACACCACAAAGAGACAACAATACATCAGACAACACCACAAAGAGACAACAATCAGACAACATCAGACAACACCACAAAGAGACAACAATACATCAGACAACAATACAAAGAGACAACAATACATCAGACAACACCACAAAGAGACAACAATACATCAGACAACAATACATCAGACAACAATACATCAGACAACAATACATCAGACAACAATACATCAGACAACACCACAAAGAGACAACAATACATCAGACAACACCACAAAGAGACAACAATACATCAGACAACACCACAAAGAGACAACAATACATCAGACAACACCAAAGAGACAAATACAGACAACAATACATCAGACAACAATACAAAGAGACAACAATACATCAGACAACACCACAAAGAGACAACAATACAACACCACAAAGAGACAACAATACATCAGACAACAACAACAGAGACAACAATACATCAGACAACACCACAAGAGACAACAATACATCAGACAACAATACATCAAAGACAACAATACAATCAGACAACAATACATCAGACAACAACACAACAATACATCAGACAACAAACATCAGACAACAATACATCAGACAACACCACAAAGAGACAACAATACATCAGACAACACCACAAAGAGACAACAATACATCAGACAACACCACAAAGAGACAACAATACATCAGACAACATACACAACAAAGAGACAACAATACATCAGACAACACCACAAAGAGACAACAATACATCAGACAACACCACAAAGAGACAACAATACATCAGACAACACCACAAAGAGACAACAATACATCAGACAACACCACAAAGAGACAACAATACATCAGACAACACCACAAAGAGACAACAATACATCAGACAACAATACATCAGACAACACCACAAAGAGACAACAATACATCAGACAACAATACATCAGACAACACCACAAAGAGACAACAATACATCAGACAACAATACATCAGACAACAATACATCAGACAACACCACAAAGAGACAACAATACATCAGACAACACCACAAAGAGACAACAATACATCAGACAACACCACAAAGAGACAACAATACATCAGACAACACCACAAAGAGACAACAATACATCAGACAACAATACATCAGACAACAATACATCAGACAACACCACAAAGAGACAACAATACATCAGACAACAATACATCAGACAACAATACATCAGACAACAATACATCAGACAACAATACATCAGACAACACCACAAAGAGACAACAATACATCAGACAACACCACAAAGAGACAACAATACATCAGACAACAATACATCAGACAACACCACAAAGAGACAACACCACAAAGAGACAACAATACATCAGACAACACCACAAAGAGACAACAATACATCAGACAACAGAGACAAAGAGACAACAATACATCAGACAACAATACATCAGACAACACCACAAAGAGACAACAATACATCAGACAACACCACAAAGAGACAACAATACATCAGACAACAATACATCAGACAACACCACAAAGAGACAACAATACATCAGACAACAATACATCAGACAACACCACAAAGAGACAACAATACATCAGACAACAATACATCAGACAACAATACATCAGACAACAATACATCAGACAACACCACAAAGAGACAACAATACATCAGACAACACCACAAAGAGACAACAATACATCAGACAACAACACAAAGAGACAACAAAAGAGACAACAATACATCAGACAACACCACAAAGAGACAACAATACATCAGACAACACCACAAAGAGACAACAATACATCAGACAACACCACAAAGAGACAACAATACATCAGACAACACCACAAAGAGACAACAATACATCAGACAACAATACATCAGACAACACCACAAAGAGACAACAATACATCAGACAACACCACAAAGAGACAACAATACATCAGACAACACCACAAAGAGACAACAATACATCAGACAACAATACATCAGACAACAATACACACAACACCACAAAGAGACAACAATACATCAGACAACACCACAAAGAGACAACAATACATCAGACAACACCACAAAGAGACAACAATACATCAGACAACAATACATCAGACAACACCACAAAGAGACAACAATACATCAGACAACAATACATCAGACAACACCACAAAGAGACAACAATACATCAGACAACACCACAAAGAGACAACAATACATCAGACAACACCACAAAGAGACAACAATACATCAGACAACACCACAAAGAGACAACAATACATCAGACAACACCACAAAGAGACAACAATAGACAACAATTTCAGACAACACCACAAAGAGACAACAATACATCAGACAACAATACATCAGACAACACCACAAAGAGACAACAATACATCAGACAACACCACAAAGAGACAACAATACATCAGACAACAATACATCAGACAACAATACATCAGACAACAATACATCAGACAACAATACATCAGACAACACCACAAAGAGACAACAATACATCAGACAACACCACAAAGAGACAACAATACATCAGACAACACCACAAAGAGACAACAATACATCAGACAACACCACAAAGAGACAACAATACATCAGACAACACCACAAAGAGACAACAATACATCAGACAACACCACAAAGAGACAACACCACAAAGAGACAACAATACATCAGACAACACCACAAAGAGACAACAATACATCAGACAACACCACAAAGAGACAACAATAAATCAGACAACAATACATCAGACAACACCACAAAGAGACAACAATACATCAGACAACAATACATCAGACAACACCACAAAGAGACAACAATACATCAGACAACACCACAAAAGACAGACAATACATCAACAACATCAGACAACAATACATCAGACAACATCAGACACAAAGAGACAACAATACATCAGACAACACCACAAAGAGACAACAATACATCAGACAACAATACATCAGACAACACCACAAAGAGACAACAATACATCAGACAACAATACATCAGACAACACCACAAAGAGACAACAATACATCAGACAACACCACAAAGAGACAACAATACATCAGACAACACCACAAAGAGACAACAATACATCAGACAACAATACATCAGACAACACCACAAAGAGACAACAATACATCAGACAACACCACAAAGAGACAACAATACATCAGACAACACCACAAAGAGACAACAATACATCAGACAACAATACATCAGACAACACCACAAAGAGACAACAATACATCAGACAACACCACAACAATACATCAGACAACAATACAAAGAGACAACAATACATCAGACAACACCACAAAGAGACAACAATACATCAGACAACACCACAAAGAGACAACAATACATCAGACAACACCACAAAGAGACAACAATACATCAGACAACACCACAAAGAGACAACAATACATCAGACAACACCACAAAGAGACAACAATACATCAGACAACAACAATACATCAGACAACACCACAAAGAGACAACAATACATCAGACAACACCACAATCAGACAACACCACAGACAACAATACATCAGACAACAATACATCAGACAACAATACATCAGACAACAATACATCAGACAACAATACATACAAAGAGACAACAATACATCAGACAACACCACAAAGAGACAACAATACATCAGACAACACCACAAAGAGACAACAATACATCAGACAACACCACAAAGAGACAACAATACATCAGACAACATACAAAGAGACAACAATACATCAGACAACACCACAAAGAGACAACAATACATCAGACAACACCACAAAGAGACAACAATACATCAGACAACACCACAAAGAGACAACAATACATCAGACAACAATACATCACACCACAACAACAATACATCAGACAACACCACAAAGAGACAACATACATCAGACAACAATACATCAGACAACACCACAAAGAGACAACAATACATCAGACAACACCACAAAGAGACAACAATACATCAGACAACAATACATCAGACAACACCACAAAGAGACAACAATACATCAGACAACACCACAAAGAGACAACAATACATCAGACAACAATACATCAGACAACACCACAAAGAGACAACAATACATCAGACAACAATACATCAGACAACACAATAATCAGACACAAAGAGACAACAATACATCAGACAACAATACATCAGACAACAATACAAAGACAACAATACATCAGACAACACCACAAAGAGACAACAATACATCAGACAACACCACAAAGAGACAACAATACATCAGACAACACCACAAAGAGACAACAATACATCAGACAACACCACAAAGAGACAACAATACATCAGACAACACCACACAGAGACAACAATACATCAGACAACACCACAAAGAGACAACAATACATCAGACAACACCACAAAGAGACAACAATACATCAGACAACACCACAAAGAGACAACAATACATCAGACAACACCACAAAGAGACAACAATACATCAGACAACACCACAAAGAGACAACAATACATCAGACAACACCACAAAGAGACAACAATACATCAGACAACAATACATCAGACAACACCACAAAGAGACAACAATACATCAGACAACACCACAAAGAGACAACAATACATCAGACAACACCACAAAGAGACAACAATACATCAGACAACACCACAAAGAGACAACAATACATCAGACAACAATACATCAGACAACACCACAAAGAGACAACAATACATCAGACAACACCACAAAGAGACAACAATACATCAGACAACAATACATCAGACAACAATACATCAGACAACAATACATCAGACAACAATACATCAGACAACACCACACAGAGACAACAATACATCAGACAACACCACAAAGAGACAACAATACATCAGACAACACTACAAAGAGACAACAATACATCAGACAACAATACATCAGACAACACCACAAAGAGACAACAATACATCAGACAACACCACAAAGAGACAACAATACATCATACATCAGACAACAATACATCAGACAACAATACATCAGACAACACACAGACAACACCACAAAGAGACAACAATACATCAGACAACACCACAAAGAGACAACAATACATCAGACAACAATACAAAGAGACAACACATCAGACAACCACAAACAAAGAGACAACAATACATCAGACAACACCACAAAGAGACAACAATACATCAGACAACACCACAAAGAGACAACAATACATCAGACAACACCACAAAGAGACAACAATACATCAGACAACAATACATCAGACAACAATACATCAGACAACAATACATCAGACAACACCACAAAGAGACAACAATACATCAGACAACACCACAAAGAGACAACAATACATCAGACAACAATACATCAGACAACACCACAAAGAGACAACAATACATCAGACAACACCACAAAGAGACAACAATACATCAGACAACAATACATCAGACAACAATACATCAGACAACACCACAAAGAGACAACAATACATCAGACAACAATACATCAGACAACAGCACAAAGAGACAACAATACATCAGACAACAATACATCAGACAACAATACATCAGACAACAATACATCAGACAACACCACACCACAAACAATACATCAGACAACACCACAAAGAGACAACCATACATCAGACAACACCACAAAGAGACAACAATACATCAGACAACACCACAAAGAGACAACAATACATCAGACAACACCACACAGAGACAACAATACATCAGACAACACCACAAAGAGACAACAATACATCAGACAACACCACAAAGAGACAACAATACATCAGACAACACCACAAAGAGACAACAATACATCAGACAACACCACAAAGAGACAACAATACATCAGACAACACACAAAGACAACAACAAACATCAGACAACAATACATCAGACAACAATACATCAGACAACACCACAAAGAGACAACAATACATCAGACAACAATACATCAGACAACACCACAAAGAGACAACAATACATCAGACAACACCACAAAGAGACAACAATACATCAGACAACACCACAAAGAGACAACAATACATCAGACAACAATACACATCAGACAACAACACAGAGACAACAATACATCAGACAACAATACATCAGACAACACCACAAACACCACAACAGGACAACAATACATCAGACAACACCACAAAGAGACAACAATACATCAGACAACACCACAAAGAGACAACAATACATCAGACAACACCACAAAGAGACAACAATACATCAGACAACAATACATCAGACAACACCACAAAGAGACAACAATACATCAGACAACACCACAAAGAGACAACAATACATCAGACAACAATACAAAGAGACAACAATACATCAGACAACAATACATCAGACAACAATACATCAGACAACACCACAAAGAGACAACAATACATCAGACAACACCACAAAGAGACAACAATACATCAGACAACACCACAAAGAGACAACAATACATCAGACAACACCACAAAGAGACAATACATCAGACAAACATCAGACAACAATACATCAGACAACACCACAAAGAGACAACAATACATCAGACAACACCACAAAGAGACAACACCACAAAGAGACAACAATATATCAGACAACACCACAAAGAGACAACAATACATCAGACAACACTACAAAGAGACAACACCACAAAGAGACAACAACAACACACAAAGAGACAACAATACATCAGACAACAATACATCAGACAACAGCACAAAGAGACAACAATACATCAGACAACACCACAAAGAGACAACAATACATCAGACAACAATACATCAGACAACACCACAAAGAGACAACAATACATCAGACAACACCACAAAGAGACAACAATACATCAGACAACACCACAAAGAGACAACAATACATCAGACAACACCACACAGACAATACATCAGACAACACCACAAAGAGACAACAATACATCAGACAACACCACAAAGAGACAACAATACATCAGACAACAATACATCAGACAACAATACATCAGACAACAATACAAAGAGACAACAATACATCAGACAACAATACATCAGACAACACCACAAAGAGACAACAATACATCAGACAACAATACATCAGACAACAATACATCAGACAACAATACATCAGACAACACCACAAAGAGACAATACATCAGACAACACCACAAAGAGACAACAATACATCAGACAACACCACAAAGAGACAACAATACATCAGACAACACCACAAAGAGACAACAATACATCAGACAACACCACAAGAGACAACAATACATCAGACAACACCACAAAGAGACAACAATACATCAGACAACACCACAAAGAGACAACAATACATCAGACAACACCACAAAGAGACAACAATACATCAGACAACACCACAAAAGACAACAACAAAGAGACAACATACAAAGAGACAACACCACAAAGACAACAATACATCAGACAACAATACATCAGACAACAATACATCAGACAACACCACAAAGAGACAACAATACATCAGACAACAATACATCAGACAACACCACAAAGAGACAACAATACATCAGACAACACCACAAAGAGACAACAATACATCAGACAACAATACATCAGACAACAATACATCAGACAACACCACAAAGAGACAACAATACATCAGACAACAATACATCAGACAACAATACATCAGACAACACCACAAAGAGACAACAATACATCAGACAACACCACAAAGAGACAACACATCAGACAACATCAGACAACAATACATCAGACAACACCACATCAGACAACAATACATCAGACACAAAGAGACAACAATACATCAGACAACACCACAAAGAGACAACAATACATCAGACAACACCACAAAGAGACAACAATACATCAGACAACACACAGACAACAATACATCAGACAACAATACATCAGACAACACAAAAGAGACAACAATACATCAGACAACACCACAAAGAGACAACAATACATCAGACAACACCACAAAAGACAACAATACATCAGACAACAATACATCAGACAACACCACAAAGAGACAACAATACATCAGACAACACCACAAAGAGACAACAATACATCAGACAACAATACATCAGACAACACCACAAAGAGACAACAATACATCAGACAACACCACAAAGAGACAACAATACATCAGACAACAATACATCAGACAACACCACAAAGAGACAACAATACATCAGACAACACCACAAAGAGACAACAATACATCAGACAACACCACAAAGAGACAACAATACATCAGACAACAATACATCAGACAACACCACATCAGAGACAACAATACAATCAGACAACAATACATCAGACAACACCACAAAGAGACAACAATACATCAGACAACACCACAAAGAGACAACAAACACAGACACAAAGAGACAACAATACATCAGACAACAACAAAGAGACAACAATACATCAGACAACACCACAAAGAGACAACAAACATCAGACAACAATACATCAGACAACACCACAAAGAGACAACAATACATCAGACAACACCACAAAGAGACAACAATACATCAGACAACACCACAAAGAGACAACACCACATCAGACAACAATACATCAGACAACACCACAAAGAGACAACAATACATCAGACAACACCACAAAGAGACAACAATACATCAGACAACAATACATCAGACAACACCACAAAGAGACAACAATACATCAGACAACAATACATCAGACAACACCACAAAGAGACAACAATACATCAGACAACACCACAAAGAGACAACAATACATCAGACAACACCACAAAGAGACAACAATACATCAGACAACAATACATCAGACAACACCACAAAGAGACAACAATACATCAGACAACACCACAAAGAGACAACAATACATCAGACAACACCACAAAGACAACAACAATACATCAGACAACAATACATCAGACAACACCACAAAGAGACAACAATACATCAGACAACACCACAAAGAGACAACAATACATCAGACAACACCACAAAGAGACAACAATACATCAGACAACAACAAAGATCAGACAAAGAGACAACAATACATCAGACAACACCACAAAGAGACAACAATACATCAGACAACACCACAAAGAGACAACAATACATCAGACAACACCACAAAGAGACAACAATACATCAGACAACAATACATCAGACAACACCACAAAGAGACAACAATACATCAGACAACACCACAAAGAACAACAGACAACAATACATCAGACAACAATACATCAGACAACAATACAAAGAGACAACAATCAGACAACACATCAGAGACAACAATACATCAGACAACACCACAAAGAGACAACAATACATCAGACAACACCACAAAGAGACAACAATACATCAGACAACACCACAAAGAGACAACAATACATCAGACAACACCACAAAGAGACAACAATACATCAGACAACACCACAAAGAGACAACAATACATCAGACAACACCACAAAGAGACAACAATACATCAGACAACAATACATCAGACAACACCACAAAGAGACAACAATACATCAGACAACACCACAAAGAGACAACAATACATCAGACAACAATACATCAGACAACAATACATCAGACAACAATACATCAGACAACAATACATCAGACAACAATACATCAGACAACACCACAAAGAGACAACAATACATCAGACAACACCACAAAGAGACAACAATACATCAGACAACAATACATCAGACAACACCACAAAGAGACAACATACAAAGAGACAACAATACATCAGACAACACCACAAAGAGACAACAATACATCAGACAAACAGAGACAACAATACATCAGACAACAATACATCAGACAACAATACATCAGACAACAATACATCAGACAACACCACAAAGAGACAACAATACATCAGACAACAATACATCAGACAACAATACATCAGACAACAATACATCAGACAACACCACAAAGAGACAACAATACATCAGACAACACCACAAAGAGACAACAATACATCAGACAACACACAAAGAGACAACACAACATCAGACAACAATACATCAGACAACACCACAAAGAGACAACAATACATCAGACAACACCACAAAGAGACAACAATACATCAGACAACACCACAAAGAGACAACAATACATCAGACAACACCACAAAGAGACAACAATACATCAGACAACACCACAAAGAGACAACAATACATCAGACAACACCACAAAGAGACAACAATACATCAGACAACACCACAAAGAGACAACAATACATCAGACAACAATACATCAGACAACACCACAAAGAGACAACAATACATCAGACAACACCACAAAGAGACAACAATACATCAGACAACACCACATACATCAGACAACACCACATCAGACAACAATACATCAGACAACACCACAAAGAGACAACAATACATCAGACAACACCACAAAGAGACAACAATACATCAGACAACAATACATCAGACAACAATACATCAGACAACAGACAATACATCAGACAACAATACATCAGACAACAATACAAGAGACAACAATACATCAGACAACACCACAAAGAGACAACAATACATCAGACAACACCACAAAGAGACAACAATACATCAGACAACACCACAAAGAGACAACATACATCAGACAAAAGAGACAACAATACATCAGACAACACCACAAAGAGACAACAATACATCAGACAACACTACAAAGAGACAACAATACATCAGACAACACCACAAAGAGACAACACCACAAAGAGACAACAATATATCAGACAACACCACAAAGAGACAACAATACATCAGACAACACTACAAAGAGACAACACCACAAAGAGACAACAATATATCAGACAACACCACAAAGAGACAACAATACATCAGACAACACTACAAAGAGACAACAATACATCAGACAACACCACAAAGAGACAACAATAAATCAGACAACAATACATCAGACAACAATACATCAGACAACAATACATCAGACAACACCACAAAGAGACAACAATACATCAGACAACAATACATCAGACAACACCACAAAGAGACAACAATACATCAGACAACACCACAAAGAGACAACAATACATCAGACAACAATACATCAGACAACACCACAAAGAGACAACAATACATCAGACAACACCACAAAGAGACAACAATACATCAGACAACAACAATACATCAGACAACAATACATCAGACAACACCACAAAAGAGACAACAATACATCAGACAACACATCAGACAACAATACATCAGACAACACCACAAAGAGACAACAATACATCAGACAACAATACATCAGACAACAATACATCAGACAACAATACATCAGACAACATCAGACAACACACAAAGAGACAACAATACATCAGACAACACCACAAAGAGACAACAATACATCAGACAACACCACAAAGAGACAACAATACATCAGACAACACCACAAAGAGACAACAATACATCAGACAACACCACAAGAGACAACAATACATCAGACAACACCACAAAGAGACAACAATACATCAGACAACAACACAGACAACAAAGAGACAACAATACATCAGACAACACCACAAAGAGACAACAATACATCAGACAACACCACAAAGAGACAACAATACATCAGACAACACCACAAAGAGACAACAATACATCAGACAACAATACATCAGACAACAATACATCAGACAACACCACAAAGAGACAACAATACATCAGACAACATACAAATCAGACAACACCACATCAGACAACAATACATCAGACAACACCACAAAGAGACAACAATACATCAGACAACAATACATCAGACAACAATACATCAGACAACACCACAAAGAGACAACAATACATCAGACAACAATACATCAGACAACAATACATCAGACAACACCACAAAGAGACAACAATACATCAGACAACACCACAAAGAGACAACAATAACATCAGACAACAATACATCAGACAACAATACATCAGACAACACCACAAAGAGACAACAATACATCAGACAACACCACAAAGAGACAACAAGACAACATCAAAGAGACAACAATACATCAGACAACACAAAGAGACAACAATACATCAGACAACACCACAAAGAGACAACAATACATCAGACAACAATACATCAGACAACAATACATCAGACAACACCACAAAGAGACAACAATACATCAGACAACACCACAAAGAGACAACAATACATCAGACAACAATACATCAGACAACACCACATCAGACAACAATACATCAGACAACACCACAAAGAGACAACAATACATCAGACAACAATACATCAGACAACACCACAAAGAGACAACAATACATCAGACAACACCACAAAGAGACAACAATACATCAGACAACAATACATCAGACAACACCACAAAGAGACAACAATACATCAGACAACACCACAAAGAGACAACAATACATCAGACAACACCACAAAGAGACAACAATACATCAGACAACAATACAAGAGACAACAATACAGAGACAACAATACATCAGACAACAATACATCAGACAACACCACAAAGAGACAACAATACATCAGACAACACCACAAAGAGACAACAATACATCAGACAACACCACAAAGAGACAACACCACAAAGAGACAACAATACATCAGACAACACCACAAAGAGACAACAATACATCAGACAACACCACAAAGAGACAGACAACACCACAATCAGACAACAATACAATCAGACAACAATACATCAGACAACAATACATCAGACAACAACCACAAAGAGACAACAATACATCAGACAACACCACAAAGAGACAACAATACATCAGACAACACCACAAAGAGACAACAATACATCAGACAACACAACACACATCAGACAACAATACATCAGACAACACCACAAATCAGACAACAATACATCAGACAACAATACATCAGACAACACCACAAAGAGACAACAATACATCAGACAACACCACAAAGAGACAACAAGACAACACATCAGACAACACCACAAAGAGACAACACCACAAAGAGACAACAATACATCAGACAACACCACAAAGAGACAACAATACATCAGACAACACCACAAAGAGACATCAGACAACAATACATCAGACAACACCACAAAGAGACAACAATACATCAGACAACAAAAGAGACAACAATACATCAGACAACAATACATCAGACAACAATACATCAGACAACACCACAAAGAGACAACAATACATCAGACAACACCACAAAGAGACAACAATACATCAGACAACACCACAAAGAGACAACAATACATCAGACAACAATACATCAGACAACACCACAAAGAGACAACAATAATCATCAGAACACACAAAGAGACAACAATACATCAGACAACACCACAAAGAGACAACAATACATCAGACAACACCACAAAGAGACAACAATACAAAGAGACAACAATACATCAGACAACACCACAAAGAGACAACAATACATCAGACAACACCACAAAGAGACAACACAACACAAAGAGACAACAATACATCAGACAACACCACAAAGAGACAACAATACATCAGACAGACAATACATCAGACAACACCACAAAGAGACAACAATACATCAGACAACAATACAATCAGACAACAATACATCAGACAACAATACATCAGACAACACCACAAAGAGACAACAAACATCAGACAACAATACATCAGACAACACCACAAAGAGACAACAATACATCAGACAACAACAATACATCAGACAACAATACATCAGACAACAATACATCAGACAACACCACAAAGAGACAACAATACATCAGACAACACCACAAAGAGACAACAATACATCAGACAACACCACAAAGAGACAACAATACATCAGACAACACCACAAAGAGACAACAATACATCAGACAACACCACAAAGAGACAACAATACATCAGACAACACCACAAAGAGACAACAATACATCAGACAACAATACAAAGAGACAACAATACATCAGACAACACCACAAAGAGACAACAATACATCAGACAACACCACAAAGAGACAACAATACATCAGACAACACCACAAAGAGACAACAATACATCAGACAACACCACAAAGAGACAACAATACATCAGACAACAATACATCAGACAACACCACAAAGAGACAACAATACATCAGACAACACCACAAAGAGACAACAATACATCAGACAACACCACAAAGAGACAACACCACAAAGAGACAACAATACATCAGACAACACCACAAAGAGACAACAATACATCAGACAACAATACATCAGACAACACCACAAAGAGACAACAATACATCAGACAACACCACAAAGAGACAACAATACATCAGACAACAATACATCAGACAACAATACATCAGACAACAATACATCAGACAACAATACATCAGACAACACCACAAAGAGACAACAATACATCAGACAACACCACAAAGAGACAACAGACAACACCACAAAGAGACAACAATACATCAGACAACACCACAAAGAGACAACAATACATCAGACAACACCACAAAGACAACAATACAGACAACACCACAAAGAGACAACAATACATCAGACAACACCACAAAGAGACAACAATACATCAGACAACACCACAAAGAGACAACAATACATCAGACAACACCACAAAGAGACAACAATACATCAGACAACAATACATCAGACAACACCACATCAGAGACAACAATACATCAGACAACAATACATCAGACAACACCACAAAGAGACAACAATACATCAGACAACACCACAAAGAGACAACAATACATCAGACAACACCACAAAGAGACAACAATACATCAGACAACACCACAAAGAGACAACAATAAATCAGACAACAATACATCAGACAACAATACATCAGACAACAATACATCAGACAACAATACAAAGAGACAACAATACATCAGACAACAATACATCAGACAACACCACAAAGAGACAACAATACATCAGACAACACCACAAAGAGACAACAATACATCAGACAACAATACATCAGACAACACACAAAGAGACAACAATACATCAGACAACACACAAAGAGACAACAATACATCAGACAACAATACAAAGAGACAACAATACATCAGACAACACCACAAAGAGACAACAATACATCAGACAACAATACATCAGACAACACCACAAAGAGACAACAATACATCAGACAACAATACATCAGACAACAATACATCAGACAACAATACATCAGACAACAATACAAAGAGACAACAATACATCAGACAACACCACAAAGAGACAACAATACATCAGACAACACCACAAAGAGACAACAATACATCAGACAACACCACAAAGAGACAACAATACATCAGACAACACCACAAAGAGACAACAATACATCAGACAACACCACAAAGAGACAACAATACATCAGACAACACCACAAAGAGACAACAATACATCAGACAACACCACAAAGAGACAACAATACATCAGACAACACCACAAAGAGACAACAATACATCAGACAACAATACATCAGACAACACCACAGACAACAATACATCAGACAACACCACAAAGACAACAATACATCAGACAACAATACATCAGACAACAATACATCAGACAACACCACAAAGAGACAACAATACATCAGACAACACCACAAAGAGACAACAATACATCAGACAACAATACATCAGACAACAATACATCAGACAACAATACAAAGAGACAACAATACATCAGACAACAATACATCAGACAACAATACATCAGACAACACCACAATCAGACAACAATACATCAGACAACACCACAAAGAGACAACAATACATCAGACAACAAACATCAGACAACAATACATCAGACAACACCACAAAGAGACAACAATACATCAGACAACACCACAAAGAGACAACAATACATCAGACAACACAAAGAGACAACAAAAGAGACAACAATACATCAGACAACACCACAAAGAGACAACAATACATCAGACAACAATACATCAACAACAATACATCAGACAACACCACAAAGAGACAACAATACATCAGACAACACCACAAAGAGACAACAATACATCAGACAACAAAGAGACAACAATACATCAGACAACACCACAAAGAGACAACAATACATCAGACAACACCACAAAGAGACAACAATACATCAGACAACACCACAAAGAGACAACAATACATCAGACAACACCACAAAGAGACAACAATACATCAGACAACAATACATCAGACAACACCACAAAGAGACAACAATACATCAGACAACACCACAAAGAGACAACAATACATCAGACAACACCACAAAGAGACAACAATACATCAGACAACAATACATCAGACAACACCACAAAGAGACAACAATACATCAGACAACAATACATCAGACAACACCACAACAACAGAGACAACAATACATCAGACAACAGAGACACAAAAGAGACAACAATACAAAGAGACAACAATACATCAGACAACACCACAAAGAGACAACAATACATCAGACAACACCACAAAGAGACAACAATACATCAGACAACACCACAAAGAGACAACAATACATCAGACAACAATACAAAGAGACAACAATACATCAGACAACAATACATCAGACAACACCACAACGAGACAACAATACATCAGACAACACCACAAAGAGACAACTATACATCAGACAACACCACAAAGAGACAACAATACATCAGACAACAACAGACAACAATAATCAGACAACAATACAATCAGACAACAATACATCAGACAACAATACATCAGACAACAATACATCAGACAACAATACATCAGACAACAATACATCAGACAACACCACAAAGAGACAACAATACATCAGACAACAATACATCAGACAACAATACAAAGAGACAACACCACAAAGAGACAACAATACATCAGACAACACCACAAAGAGACAACAATACATCAGACAACAATACATCAGACAACACCACAAAGAGACAACAATACATCAGACAACACCACAAAGAGACAACAATACATCAGACAACAATACAAAGAGACAACAATACATCAGACAACAATACATCAGACAACAATACATCAGACAACACCACAAAGAGACAACAATACATCAGACAACACCACAAAGAGACAACAATACATCAGACAACACCACAAAGAGACAACAATACATCAGACAACAATACATCAGACAACACCACAAAGAGACAACAATACATCAGACAACAATACATCAGACAACAATACATCAGACAACACCACAAAGAGACAACAATACATCAGACAACAATACAAAGACAACAATACATCAGACAACAACATCAGACAACAATACATCAGACAACACCACAAAGAGACAACAATACATCAGACAACACCACAAAGAGACAACAATACATCAGACAACACCACAAAGAGACAACAATACATCAGACAACACCACAAAGAGACAACAATACATCAGACAACACCACAAAGAGACAACAATACATCAGACAACAATACATCAGACAACAATACATCAGACAACACCAGACAACACCACAAATCAGACAACAATACATCAGACAACAATACATCAGACAACACCACAAAGAGACAACAATACATCAGACAACACCACAAAGAGACAACAATACATCAGACAACAATACATCAGACAACAATACATCAGACAACACCACAAAGAGACAACAATACATCAGACAACACTACAAAGAGACAACAACACAACACAAAGAGACAACAATACATCAGACAAACACAAAGAGACAACAAAGAGACAACAATACATCAGACAACACCACAAAGAGACAACAATACATCAGACAACACCACAAAGAGACAACAATAAATCAGACAACAATACATCAGACAACAATACATCAGACAACAATACATCAGACAACACCACAAAGAGACAACAATACATCAGACAACAATACATCAGACAACACCACAAAGAGACAACAATACATCAGACAACACCACAAAGAGACAACAATACATCAGACAACAATCAGACAACACCACAAAGAGACAACAATACATCAGACAACACCACAAAGAGACAACAATACATCAGACAACACCACAAAGAGACAACAATACATCAGACAACACCACAAAGAGACAACAATACATCAAAGAGACAACAATACATCAGACAACACCACAAAGAGACAACAATACATCAGACAACAATAATCAGACAACAATACATCAGACAACAATACATCAGACAACATACATCAGACAACAATACATCAGACAACACCACAAAGAGACAACAATACATCAGACAACACCACAAAGAGACAACAATACATCAGACAACACCACAAAGAGACAACAATACATCAGACAACACCACAAAGAGACAACAATACATCAGACAACACCACAAAGAGACAACAATACATCAAAGAGACAACACCACAAAGAGACAACAATACATCAGACAACACCACAAAGAGACAAAATCAGACAACAATACATCAGACAACAATACATCAGACAACATACACAAAGAGACAACAATACATCAAAGAGACAACAATACATCAGACAACACCACAAAGAGACAACAATACATCAGACAACACCACAAAGAGACAACAATACATCAGACAACAACACCACAAAGAGACAACAATACATCAGACAACACCACAAAGAGACAACAATACATCAGACAACAACAATACATCAGACAACAATACATCAGACAACACCACAAAGAGACAACAATACATCAGACAACACCACAAAGAGACAACAATACATCAGACAACAACACCACAAGAGACAACAATACATCAGACAACACCACAAAGAGACAACAATACATCAGACAACACCACAAAGAGACAACAATACATCAGACAACACCACAAAGAGACAACAATACATCAGACAACACCACAAAGAGACAACAATACATCAGACAACAATACATCAGACAACATACATCAGACAACACCACAAAGAGACAACAATACATCAGACAACACCACAAAGAGACAACAATACATCAGACAACACCACAAAGAGACAACAATACATCAGACAACAATACATCAGACAACACCACAAAAGACAACAATACATCAGACAACAATACATCAGACAACACCACAAAGAGACAACAATACATCAGACAACACCACAAAGAGACAACAATACATCAGACAACAATACATCAGACAACACCACAAAGAGACAACAATACATCAGACAACACCACAAAGAGACAACAATACATCAGACAACACCACAAAGAGACAACAATACATCAGACAACAATACATCAGACAACAGAGACAACAATACACAGACAAATACATCAGACAACAATACATCAGACAACACCACAAAGAGACAACAATACATCAGACAACACAAAGAGACAACACATCAGACAACACCACAAAGAGACAATACATCAGACAACACCACAAGAGACAACAATACATCAGACAACACCACAAAGAGACAACAATACATCAGACAACACCACAAAGAGACAACAATACAAGACAACACCACAAAGAGACAACAATACATCAGACAACACCACAAAGAGACAACAATACATCAGACAACAATACATCAGACAACAACACATCAGACAACAATACATCAGACAACACACAGACAACAATACATCAGACAACAATACATCAGACAACAATACAAAGAGACAACAATACATCAGACAACACCACAAAGAGACAACAATACATCAGACAACAATACATCAGACAACAATACATCAGACAACACCACAAAGAGACAACAATACATCAGACAACACCACAAAGAGACAACAATACATCAGACAACACCACAAAGAGACAACAATACATCAGACAACACCACAAAGAGACAACAATACATCAGACAACACAAAGAGACAACAATACATCAGACAACAATACATCAGACAACACCACAAAGAGACAACACCACATCAGACAACAATACATCAGACAACAATACATCAGACAACAACAAAGAGACAACAATACATCAGACAACACCACAAAGAGACAACAATACATCAGACAACATACACAACAGACAAAAGACAACAATACATCAGACAACAAAGAGACAACATACAAAGAGACAACAATACATCAGACAACACCACAAAGAGACAACAATACATCAGACAACACCACAAAGAGACAACAATACATCATCAGACAACAATACATCAGACAACACCACAAAGAGACAACAATACATCAGAGACAACAATACATCAGACAACACCACAAAGAGACAACAATACATCAGACAACAATACATCAGACAACAATACATCAGACAACAATACATCAGACAACACCACAAAGAGACAACAATACATCAGACAACACCACAAAGAGACAACAATACATCAGACAACACCACAAAGAGACAACAATACATCAGACAACACCAACAAAGAGACAACAATACATCAGACAACACCACAAAGAGACAACAATACATCAGACAACAACACAAGAGACAACAATACATCAGACAACACCACAAAGAGACAACAATACATCAGACAACAATACATCAGACAACAGCACAAAGAGACAACAATACATCAGACAACAATACATCAGACAACAATACATCAGACAACAATACATCAGACAACACCACAAAGAGACAACAATACATCAGACAACACCACAAAGAGACAACAATACATCAGACAACACCACAAAGAGACAACAATACATCAGACAACACCACAAAGAGACAACAATACATCAGACAACACCACAAAGAGACAACAATACATCAGACAACACCACAAAGAGACAACAATACATCAGACAACACCACAAAGAGACAACAATACATCAGACAACACCACAAAGAGACAACAATACATCAGACAACACCACAACAATACAGACAACACCACAAAGAGACAACAATACATCAGACAACACCACAAAGAGACAACAATACATCAGACAACAATACATCAGACAACAATACATCAGACAACACCACAAAGAGACAACAATACATCAGACAACAATACATCAGACAACACCACAAAGAGACAACAATACATCAGACAACACCACAAAGAGACAACAATACATCAGACAACACCACAAAGAGACAACAATACATCAGACAACAATACAAAGAGACAACAATACATCAGACAACACCACAAAGAGACAACAATACATCAGACAACACCACAAAGAGACAACAATACATCAGACAACACCACAAAGAGACAACAATACATCAGACAACACCACAAAGAGACAACACATCAGACAATCAGACAACAATACATCAGACAACACCACAAAGAGACAACAACACATCAGACAACACCACAAAGAGACAACAATACATCAGACAACACCACAAAGAGACAACAATACATCAGACACCACCACAAAGAGACAATAATACATCAGACAACAATACATCAACAACAATACATCAGACAACACCACAAAGAGACAACAATACATCAGACAACACCACAAAGAGACAACAATACATCAGACAACAATACATCAGACAACAATACATCAGACAACACCACAAAGAGACAACAATACATCAGACAACAATACATCAGACAACACCACAAAGAGACAACAATACATCAGACAACACCACAAAGAGACAACAATACATCAGACAACAATACATCAGACAACACCACAAAGAGACAACAATACATCAGACAACACCACACAGAGACAACAATACATCAGACAACACCACAAAGAGACAACAATACATCAGACAACAATACATCAGACAACACCACACAGAGACAACAATACATCAGACAACAATACATCAGACAACACCACAAAGAGACAACAATACATCAGACAACACCACAAAGAGACAACACCACAAAGAGACAACACCACAAAGAGACAACACCACAAAGAGACAACACCACAAAGAGACAACAATACATCAGACAACACCACAAAGAGACAACAATACATCAGACAACACCACAAAGAGACAACAATACATCAGACAACACCACAAAGAGACAACAATACATCAGACAACAATACATCAGACAACAACACATCAGACAACAATACATCAGACAACACCACAAAGAGACAACAATACATCAGACAACACCACAAAGAGACAACAATACATCAGACAACAACACATCAGACAACACCACAAAGAGACAACAATACATCAGACAACAATACATCAGACAACAATACATCAGACAACACCACAAAGAGACAACAATACATCAGACAACACCACAAAGAGACAATACCACAAAGAGACAACAATACATCAGACAACACCACAAAGAGACAACACCACAAAGAGACAACAATACATCAGACAACACCACAAAGAGACAACAGCACAAAGAGACAACACCACAAAGAGACAACACCACAAAGAGACAACAATACATCAGACAACACCACAAAGAGACAACAATACATCAGACAACAATACATCAGACAACAATACATCAGACAACAATACATCAGACAACAATACATCAGACAACAATACATCAGACAACACCACAAAGAGACAACAATACATCAGACAACACCACAAAGAGACAACAATACATCAGACAACACCACAAAGAGACAACAATACATCAGACAACAATACATCAGACAACACCACAAAGAGACAACAATACATCAGACAACAATACATCAGACAACAATACATCAGACAACACCACAAAGAGACAACAATACATCAGACAACAATACATCAGACAACAATACATCAGACAACAATACATCAGACAACACCACAAAGAGACAACAATACATCAGACAACACCACAAAGAGACAACAATACATCAGACAACACCACAAAGAGACAACAATACATCAGACAACACCACAAAGAGACAACAATACATCAGACAACACCACAAAGAGACAACAATAAATCAGACAACACCACAAAGAGACAACAATAAATCAGACAACAATACATCAGACAACACCACAAAGAGACAACAATACATCAGACAACACTACAAAGAGACAACAATACATCAGACAACAATACATCAGACAACACCACAAAGAGACAACAATACATCAGACAACACCACAAAGAGACAACAATACATCAGACAACAATACATCAGACAACAATACATCAGACAACACCACAAAGAGACAACAATACATCAGACAACACCACAAAGAGACAACAATACATCAGACAACACCACAAAGAGACAACAATACATCAGACAACACTACAAAGAGACAACAATACATCAGACAACAATACATGAGACAACAATACATCAGACAACAATACATCAGACAACAATACATCAGACAACACCACAAAGAGACAACAATACATCAGACAACAATACATCAGACAACAATACATCAGACAACAATACATCAGACAACACCACACAGAGACAACAATACATCAGACAACAATACATCAGACAACAATACATCAGACAACACCACAAAGAGACAACAATACATCAGACAACAATACATCAGACAACACCACAAAGAGACAACAATACATCAGACAACAATACCAGACAACACCACAAAGAGACAACAATACATCAGACAACACCACAAAGAGACAACAATACATCAGACAACACCACACAGAGACAACAATACATCAGACAACAATACATCAGACAACACCACAAAGACATTACATTTACATTTAAGTCATTTAGCAGACGCTCTTATCCAGATCAGACAACAAATTGGTCAGACAACATTCAGACTTATGACCTCCAGTGGAACAGTAGTGCATCTAAATCTTTTCAGGGGACAGACAATCCATCCAGGTATTCCTTAAAGAGGTGGGGTTTCAGGTGTCAACCGGAAGGTGGTGATTGACTCCAGACAACTGGCACAGGGAGTTTGTTCCACCATTGGGGGCCAGAGCAGCAGACAACAGTTTTGACTGGGCTGAGCGGGAACTGTACTTCCTCAGTGGTAGGGACAAGGCCAGAGGTGGATGAACATGCCCTTGTTTGGGACAAGGCCTGATCAGAGCCTGGAGGTACTGAGGTGCCGACCCCTCACAGCTCCGACAGGCAAGCACCATGGTCAGTAGCGGATGCGAGCTTCAACTG
This sequence comes from Oncorhynchus nerka, assembly GCF_034236695.1. Taxonomy (NCBI): domain Eukaryota; kingdom Metazoa; phylum Chordata; class Actinopteri; order Salmoniformes; family Salmonidae; genus Oncorhynchus; species Oncorhynchus nerka. The sequence goes on along the minus strand of NC_088421.1, from coordinate 56,237,642 downwards.
GAAGCCAGTGGAGGGAGCGGAGGACGGGGTGACGTGAGAGAACTTGGGAAGGTTGAACACCACAAAGAGACGTTCTGGATGAGTTCAGGGGTTTAACACAGGCAGGGAGCCCAGCCAACAGCGACAACAGTAATCCAGACGGGAGATGACAAGTGCCTGGAACAGGACCTCAGACAACTTCCAAAGAGACAGGGTCACTCAGACGGATGTTGTAAAGCATGAACCTACAGGAATCAGCCACCGCCTTGATGTTAGTTGAGAACGACAGGGTGTTGTCCAGGATCACGCCAAGGTTCTTAGCGCTCTGGGAGGAGGACACAATGGAGTTGTCAACCGTGAACGAGATCATGGAACGGGCAGTCCTTCCCGGGAGGAAGACAGCTACCGTCTTGCCAGGTTCAGCTTGAGGTGGTGATCCGTCATCCACACGGATATGTCAGCCAGACATGCAGAGATGCAATACATCAGCCACCTGGTCATCAGATCAGACAGGGGGAAAGGAGAAGATTAATACATGTCAGTCTGCAAAGAGACAATGATAGGAGAGACCATGTGAGGTTATGACAGAGCCAAAGTGACTTGGTACATAGCGAGAATAGGAGAGGGCCTAGAACAGAGCCCTGGGGGACACCAGTGGTGAGAGCACGTGGTGTGGACAATATTCATCAGACAACGCCACAAAGAGACCTGTCAGGTAGGACGCAACAACACCACAAAGAGACAACAATCGGAGAGGGTGGAGAGGAGGATCTGATGGTTCATCAGTATCGAAACAGCCGATAGGTCTAGAAGGATGAGAGCAGAGGAGAGAGAGTTAGCTTTAGCAGTGCGGAGCGCCTCCGTGATACAGAGAAGAGCAGTCTCAGTTGAATGACAGTCTTGAAACCACTGAGACAACAGGTCATTCAGAGAGATAGCGGGAGAGCTGGCCAAGGACAACACGTTCAAGAGTTTTGGAGAGAAAAGAAACAACAAGGGATACTGGTCTGTAGTTGTTGACATCAATCAGTCAGGTTTTTTCAGAAGGGACAACTCTCGCTCTCTTGAAACGGAAGGGAATAGCATCAGACGGTCAGGGATGAGTTGATGAGCGAGGTGAGGTAAGGGAGGAGGTCTCCGGAAATGGTCTGGAGAAGAGAGGAGGTGTAAAAGAGACAACAATACATCAGACAACACCACAAAGAGACAACAATACATCAGACAACACCACAAAGAGACAACAATACATCAGACAACAATACATCAGACAACAATACATCAGACAACACCACAAAGAGACAACAATACATCAGACAACAATACATCAGACAACACCACAAAGAGACAACAATACATCAGACAACACCACAAAGAGACAACAATACATTACGCAAAGCAGTAGGTCAGACAACACGGAAAACTTCAAGGGACTTTGAAAGTTGCAGTCCCAAAAACCATCAAGCGATATGATGAAACTGGCTCTCGTGAGGACTGCCACAGGAAAGGATGTAACCCAGAGTTACCTCTGCTGCAGAGGAGAAGTTCATTAGAGTTACCTGTCTCTCATGAGGACTGCCACAGGAAAGGAAGACCCAGAGTTACCTCTGCTGCAGAGGAGAAGTTCATTAGAGTGACCTCTCTCTCATGAGGACTGCCACAGGAAAGGATGTAACCCAGAGTTACCTCTGCTGCAGAGGAGAAGTTCATTAGAGTTACCTGTCTCTCATGAGGACTGCCACAGGAAAGGAAGACCCAGAGTTACCTCTGCTGCAGAGGAGAAGTTCATTAGAGTTACCAGCCTCAGATTGCAGCCCAAATCAATACTTCACAGAGTTCAAGTAACAGACACATCTCAACATCAACTGTTCAGAGGAGACTGCGTGAATCAGTCCTTCATGGTTGAATTGCAGCAGAGAAACCACTACTAAAGGACACTAAGAAGTAGAGACTTGCTTGGGTCAAGAAGAAACACGAGCAGTGGACATTAGACCGGTGGACATCTGTCCTTTGGTCTGATGAGTCCAAATTTGCTATTTTTGGTTCCAACCGGCATGTCTTTGTGAGACGCGGAGTAGGTGAACAGATGATCTCCGCATCTGTGGTTCAAACTGTGAAGCATGGAGGAGGAGGTGTTATGTTGGTGTGGGGGGGGTGCTTTGCTGGTGACACTGTCTGTGATATATTTAGAATTCAAGGCACACTTAACCAGAGGGTGAGAGAGAGAAAGAGAGCGCCAGAGAGTGACAGACACTATAATATTTGCTCATCGTCCTCCTCTGTTCTATGAGTCACGATCAGTCATTGTGTATTATTATGAAGCTCGTCAGCATGGAAACACCATCGTCCCACACGTTTGTTTTTTGGCAGCGTTAGAGACGATGTCTCGTCATAATAATGAAGCTCATTTGAATTGAATTGAAAATGTGAGAGAGATGTGAGAGATGGAAGGATGGAGGGAGGGGGAGATGGAAGGATGGAGGGGGGGGGGAGATGGAAGGATGGAGGGGGGAGATGGAGGGATGGAGGGAGGGAGGGAGGGGGGGATGGGATGGGGGAGATGGAAGGATGGGGGGGAGATGGAGGGATGGAGGGGGAGATGGAAGGATGGAGGGGGAGATGGAAGGGAGGGGGAGATGGAAGGATGGATGAAGGGGAGATGGAAGGATGAGATGGAAGGAGATGGAAGGATGGATGAAGAGATGGAAGGATGGAAGGGTGGGAAGAGATGGAAGGAGATGAGATGGAAGGATGGAGGAAGAGATGGAAGGATGGATGAAGAGATGGAAGGATGGATGAAGAGATGGAAGGATGGAGGAAGAGATGGAAGGATGGAGGAAGAGATGGAAGGATGGATGGAAGAGATGGAAGAGATGGAAGAGATGGAAGGATGGATGGAGAAGAGATGGAAGGATGGATGAAGAGATGGAAGGATGGAGGAAGAGATGGAAGGATGGAGGAAGAGATGGAAGGATGGAGGAAGAGATGGAAGGATGGAGGAAGAGATGGAAGGATGGATGAAGAGATGGGAGAGATGGAAGGATGGATGAAGAGATGGAAGAGATGGAAGGATGGATGAAGAGATGGAAGGATGGAAGGATGGATGAAGAGATGGAAGGATGGAAGGATGGATGAAGAGATGGAAGGATGGAGGAAGAGATGGAAGAGATGGAAGGATGGATGAAGAGATGGAAGGATGGAGGAAGAGATGGAAGGATGGATGAAGAGATGGAAGGATGGAGGAAGAGATGGAAGGATGGAGGAAGAGATGGAAGGATGGAGGAAGAGATGGAAGGATGGATGAAGAGATGGAAGGATGGATGAAGAGATGGAAGGATGGAGGAAGAGATGGAAGGATGGAGGAAAAGATGGAAGAGATGGAAGGATGGAGGGAGAGATGGGAGAGATGGAAGGATGGATGAAGAGATGGGAGAGATGGAAGGATGGATGAAGAGATGGAAGGATGGAGGAAGAGATGGAAGGATGGAGGAAGAGATGGGAGAGGAAGGATGGATGAAGAGATGGAAGGATGGATGAAGAGATGGGAGAGATGGAAGGATGGATGAAGAGATGGAAGGATGGAGGAAGAGATGGAAGGATGGAGGAAGAGATGGAAGGATGGAGGAAGAGATGGGAGAGATGGAAGGATGGATGAAGAGATGGAAGGATGGAGGAAGAGATGGAAGGATGGAGGAAGAGATGGAAGAGATGGAGGAGAGATGGAAGAGAGGAAGGATGGAGGAAGAGATGGAAGGATGAAGAGATGGAGAGATGGAAGGATGGATGAAGAGATGGAAGGATGGATGAAGAGATGGAAGGATGGATAAAGAGATGGAAGGAGGATGGATGGAAGAGATGGAAGGATGGATGGAAGAGATGGAAGGATGGATGAAGAGATGGAAGGATGGATGAAGAGATGGAAGGATGGAGGAAGAGATGGAAGGATGGATGAAGAGATGGAAGGATGGAGGAAGAGATGGAAAGATGGATGAAGAGATGGAAGGATGGATGAAGAGATGGAGGGAGAGATGGAAGGATGGATGAAGAGATGGAAGGATGGATGAAGAGATGGAAGGATGGATGAAGAGATGGAAGGATGGATGAAGAGATGGAAGGATGGAGGAAGAGATGGAAGGATGGAAGAGATGGAGGAAGAGATGGAAGAGATGGAGGAAGAGATGGAAGGATGGATGAAGAGATGGAGGGAGAGATGGAAGGATGGATGAAGAGATGGAAGGATGGATGAAGAGATGGAAGGATGGATGAAGAGATGGAAGGATGGATGAAGAGATGGAAGGATGGAGGGAGAGATGGAAGGATGGAGGAAGAGATTGAAGGATGGAGGAAGGGATGGAAGGATGGATGAAGAGATGGAGGGAGAGATGGAAGGATGAAGAGATGGAGGGAGAGATGGAAGGATGGATGGATGGAGGAAGAGATGGAAGGATGGAGGAAGAGATGGAAGGATGGACGAAGAGATGGAGGGAGAGATGGAAGGATGGAGGAAGAGGAATGGAAGGATGGATGAAGAGATGGAAGGATGGAGGAAGAGGAATGGAAGGATGGATGAAGAGATGGAAGGGTGGATGAAGAGATGGAAGGATGGAGGAAGAAATGGAAGGATGGAGGAAGAGATGGAAGGATGGAGGGAGAGATGGAAGGATGGATGAAGAGATGGAGGAAGAGATGGAAGGATGAGGGAGAGATGGAAGGATGGAGGAAGAGATGGAAGGATGGATGAAGAGATGGAAGGATGGATGAAGAAATGGAAGGATGGAGGAAGAAGATGGAAGGATGGATTTACATTTAAGAGATGGAAGAGCTCTTATGGATGAAAGATGGAGGGAGAGATGGAAGGATGGATGAAGAGATGGGAGAGATGGAACGATGGATGAAGAGATGGAAGGATGGATGAAGAGATGGAAGGATGGATGGAAGGATGGAAGAGATGGAAGGATGGATGAAGAGATGGAAGGATGGATGAAGAGATGGAAGGATGGATGAAGAGATGGAAGGATGGAGGAAGAGATGGAAGGATGGAGGAAGAGATGGAAGGATGGAGGGAGAGATGGAAGGATGGATGAGAGATGGAAGGATGGATGAAGAGATGGAAGGATGGATGAAGAGATGGAAGGATGGAGGGAGAGATGGAAGGATGGAGGGAGAGATGGAAGAGATGGAAGGATGGAGGAAGAGATGGAAAGATGGATGAAGAGATGGAAGGATGGATGAAGAGATGGAGGGAGAGATGGAAGGATGGATGAAGAGATGGAAGGATGGATGAAGAGATGGAAGGATGGATGAAGAGATGGAAGGATGGAGGAAGAGATGGAAGGATGGAGGAAGAGATGGAAGGATGGAGGAAGAGATGGAAGGATGGATGAAGATGGAAGATGGATGGATGGAGAGATGGAAGGATGGAGGAAGAGATGGAAGGATGGATGAAGGATGGAGGAGAGATGGAAGGATGGAGGAAGGATGGAAGGATGGAGGAAGAGATGGAAGGATGGAGGAAGGGATGGAAGGATGGAGGAAGGGATGGAAGGATGGATGAAGGATGGAGGGAGAGATGGAAGGATGGAGGAAGAGGGATGGAAGGATGGAAGAAGAGATGGAAGGATGGATGAAGGATGGAGAGAGACATGACGAGGGAAAGAGTGTAAGATGTTGCTGGAGGTTTGAAGGGGAGAGGGATGGAAGGAGACAGAAGGATGGAGAGAGAGATTACGAGGGAAAGAGAGATGACGAGGGTAAGAGTGTAAGATGTTGCTGGAGGTTTGAAGGGGAGTGGGATGGAAGGAGACAGAAGGATGGAGAGAGAGATTACGAGGGAAAGAGAGATGACGAGGGTGAGAGTGTAAGATGTTGCTGGAGGTTTGAAGGGGAGTGAAAGGGAGGAAGATGAAGGGAGAGACGTCAGGCTTTGTGGGGCGCTAGAGCGTAGTTTGCTGTCAGCAAAGTTTAGTCTGAAGACTTTTCTGTGTGTGTGTGTGTGTGTGTGTGTGTGTGTGTGTGTGTCTGTGTGTGTGCGTGTGTGCGTGTGTCTGTGTGTGTGTGTGTGTGTTTGTGTGCGTGTGTGTGTGTACTCCAAGCCTGTCCTTTGGCCACGGACTCGTTAAATTAAATTTAAAAAATAAAAAAACATTTCATTAACGTCAAACAACATCAGCATCGTGGTCTGTTCTAAGGCAGTGACACACACAGTGGAGAATAGTGGACACACACACACACACACACACACACACACACACACACAGGAGCTAACGTATAAACAACATCAGCATCGTGGTCTGTTCTAAGGCACTGACAAACAGTGGAGAATAGTGGACACACACACACACAAACACACACACACACAGGAGCTAACGTAAACAACATCAGCATCGTGGTCTGTTCTAAGGCACTGACAAACAGTGGAGAATAGTGACACACACACACACACACACACACACACACACAGGAGCTAACGTATACACAACATCAGCATCGTGGTCTGTTCTAAGGCACTGACACACAGTGGAGAATAGTGACACACAGTGGAGACACACACACACACACACACACACAGGAGCTAACGTATACACAACATCAGCATCGTGGTCTGTTCTAAGGCACTGACACACAGTGGAGAATAGTGGAGACACACACACACACACACACACACACACACACACAGGAGCTAACGTATACACAACATCAGCATCGTGGTCTGTTCTAAGGCACTGACACACAGTGGAGAATAGTGGACACACACACACACACACACACACACACACACACACAGGAGCTAACGTATACACAACATCAGCATCGTGGTCTGTTCTAAGGCACTGACACACACAGTGGAGAATAGTGGACACACACACACACACACACACACACACACACACACACACACACAGGAGCTAACGTATACACAACATCAGCATCGTGGTCTGTTCTAAGGCACTGACACACACAGTGGAGAATAGTGGACACACACACACACACACACACAGGAGCTAACGTATACACAACATCAGCATCGTGGTCTGTTCTAAGGCACTGACACACAGTGGAGAATAGTGGACACACACACACACACACACACACACACAGGAGCTAACGTATACACAACATCAGCATCGTGGTCTGTTCTAAGGCACTGACACACAGTGGAGAATAGTGGACACACACACACACACACACACACACACACACAGGAGCTAACGTATACACAACATCAGCATCGTGGTCTGTTCTAAGGCACTGACACACACAGTGGAGAATAGTGGACACACACACACACACACACACACACACAGGAGCTAACGTATACACAACATCAGCATCGTGGTCTGTTCTAAGGCACTGACACACACAGTGGAGAATAGTGGACACACACACACACACACACACACACACACAACGTATACACAACATCAGCATCGTGGTCTGTTCTAAGGCACTGACACACACAGTGGAGAATAGTGGACACACACACACACACACACACACACACACAGGAGCTAACGTATACACAACATCAGCATCGTGGTCTGTTCTAAGGCACTGACACACAGTGGAGAATAGTGGACACACACACACACACACACACACAGGAGCTAACGTATACACAACATCAGCATCGTGGTCTGTTCTAAGGCACTGACACACAGTGGAGAATAGTGGACACACACACACACACACACACACACACACAGGAGCTAACGTATACACAGGCGTATGCATGCACGCGTCAGTGTGTTCTCCCTGCTCCTCCAGTCAATGTTAATGTATCACAGTCAGACGGGCTCAGAGCTCAGTGACCTGTGTCAGACAAGAACCAGAGAGGAGAGTGAGAGAACAGAGAGAGAGAGAACGGGGAAGAGAGGAGAGAGAGGGGAGAGAGAGAGGAGAGGGAGAGAGAGAGAGAGAGGAGAGGGAGAGAAAGAGAGAGAGAGAGGGGGAGAACAGAGAGAGAAGGGAGAGGAGAGAGAGAGAACGGAGAAGAGAGGGGAGAGAGGGGAGAGAGAGTGAGAGTGGAGAGGAGAGAGGAGAGGGAGAGAGAGAGAGAGAGAGAGAGAGAGAGAGAGAGAGAGAGAGCGAGAGGAGAGGGAGAGGAGAGAGAGCGAGAGGAGAGAGGGAAGCGAGAGGAGAGGGGAGAGGAGAGAGAGCGAGAAGAGAGGGGAGAGGAGAGAGAGTGAGAGGAGAGGGGAGAGGAGAGAGAGCGAGAGGAGAGGGGAGAGGAGAGGGGAGAGGAGAGGGGAGAGAGAGAGAGCGATAGGAGAGGATAGAGGAGAGGAGAGAGAGAGAGAGCGAGAGGAGAGAGAGAGAGAGAGAGCGAGAGGAGAGGGAGAGAGAGAGAGCGAGAGGAGAGAGTAGAGGAGAGGAGAGAGAGAGAGAGCGAGAGGAGAGGGGAGAGGAGAGAGAGAGAGCGAGAGGAGAGCACCACAGTACCACAGAGGTTCAGTATGTTGACAGGTATCAGCTTTAACCGTTACAGTGATACACAGCAGCACACAACAGGCCAACCAGGTCACTCAAGATTCACTTCCAAATTGGACTTCTGTCCATGTCCCGAGGACGTCGGGAGATGCCTTTAAAACCCACCGCTAGGGGGCAATGGTGAGCTCTATTACCATCAAGTAGGTTTGGGTGTTGCTAGGGAGTGAGCTCTATTACCATCATGTAGGTTTGGGTGTTGCTAGGGCGTGAGCTCTATTACTATCAAGTAGGTTTGGGTGATGCTAGGGCGTGAGCTCTATTACTATCAAGTAGGTTTGGGTGTTGCTAGGGAGTGAGCTCTATTACCATCAAGTAGGTTTGGGTGTTGCTAGGGCGTGAGCTCTATTACTATGAAGTAGGTTTGGGTGTTGCTAGGGCGTGAGCTCTATTACCATCAAGTAGGTTTGGGTGTTGCTAGGGCGTGAGCTCTATTACTATCAAGTAGGTTTGGGTGTTGCTAGGGCGTGAGCACTATTACTATGAAGTAGGTTTGGGTGTTGCTAGGGCGTGAGCTCTATTACCATCAAGTAGGTTTGGGTGTTGCTAGGGCGTGAGCTCTATTACTATCAAGTAGGTTTGGGTGATGCTAGGGCGTGAGCTCTATTACTATCAAGTAGGTTTGGGTGATGCTAGGGCGTGAGCTCTATTACTATCAAGTAGGTTTGGGTGATGCTAGGGCGTGAGATCTATTACTATCAAGTAGGTTTGGGTGATGCTAGGTCATGAGCTCCGGCTCAGAGGGTCACGTTTTCAATCCCAGTGCTACACACTCATTTCCTGGTTAACCTTTAACGCTTAATAATTCAGAATGAATGCCTAACCCTTTCCCAAACCCTAAACCTAACCCTAAACCTAAACCTTTCCCAAACCTTAAACCTAAATCTAACTCTAAACCTAACCCTAACCCTAAACCTAACCCTAAACCTAAACATAAACCTAACCCTTTCCCAAACCTTAAACCTAAACCTAAACCTAATCCTTTCCCAAACTTTAAGCCTAAACCTAACCCTAACCCTAAACCTTAAACCTTAACTTAGCCACTTGGAATTAATGCAGAAGGAAGAGACAACTCAGGTTGTCCAAAACTCTTCCAAATTTGACGTTTTGAGCAACTTTTAAATTTGACGTTTGGACAAACGTAGATCAACGTCAGAATTTGAAGTCAAATTGGTCAAACCGTGCAATCTTGTTGGAACAGGCTTGGAGGGAGAGAGTTTCTTAAAATGTGTTTATGAACAGTAATCCGTTTAGAAAAGGAGGGTAGAGTACCAACACACGTTTTAATTGTTTGCCTGACCATATGTGATGCGGCCTAGGAGAATCCGTCAGATGCCGACTCATTGTTGAGAAAAAAAAAGACAAAATGCTAAGAAAATCTGTTTCTTTCTAAATTTAGATTTGGGATGTTTTTTATTGTTGGAACAAATGGGCATATTTTCTAAAGGTCTGCTCCCACGCCAGCTTGGCTTCCTGAACTCACTAGGAGCTCGCCTTTCATCTCATCTTAAATATTGTCCATCTGACAAAGTGTTTTTGGTTTCAAATCTATTATATTTACAGTTGTGAACATCACACAGAACGCCAGCTTGGCTTCCTGAACTCACTAGGAGCTCACCTTTTCATCTCATCTTAAATATTGTCCGTCTGACAAACAAAGTATTTTTTTGGTTTACACACCTCAGCAATTTGTAACTGTTTTTACCAGAAAGGTTATTTACCTTGTGACATCATTATGTGTATCTCTGAAGGTTCTGAACAGAACCATGTGACATCATTATGTGTATCTCTGAAGGTTCTGAACAGAACCATGTGACATCATTATGTGTATCTCTGAAGGTTCTGAACAGAACCATGTGACATCATAATGGGACATCATTATGTGTATCTCTGAAGGTTCTGAACGGTACCTTGTGACATCATAATGTGTATCTCTGAAGGTTCTGAACAGAACCATGTGACATCATAATGGGACATCATAATGTGTATCTCTGAAGGTTCTGAACAGAACCATGTGACATCATATTGGGACATCATTATGTGTATCTCTGAAGGTTCTGAACAGAACCATGTGACATCATATTGGGACATCATTATGTGTATCTCTGAAGGTTCTGAACAGAACCATGTGACATCATATTGGGTGTATCTCTGAAGGTTCTGAACAGAACCATATTGGGACATCATTATGTGTATCTCTGAAGGTTCTGAACAGAACCATGTGACATCATTATGTGTATCTCTGAAGGTTCTGAACAGAACCATGTGACATCATATTGGGACATCATTATGTGTATCTCTGAAGGTTCTGAACAGAACCATGTGACATCATATTGGGACATCATTATGTGTATCTCTGAAGGTTCTGAACAGAACCATGTGACATCATATTGGGACATCATTATGTGTATCTCTGAAGGTTCTGAACAGAACCATGTGACATCATTATGTGTATCTCTGAAGGTTCTGAATGGAACCATGTGACATCATAATGGGACATCATTATGTGTATCTCTGAAGGTTCTGAACAGAACCATGTGACATCATTATGTGTATCTCTGAAGGTTCTGAACAGAACCATGTGACATCATAATGTGACATCATAATGTGATTATGTGTATCTCTGAAGGTTCTGAACAGAACCATGGGACATCATTATGTGTATCTCTGAAGGTTCTGAACGGTACCATGTGACATCATAATGGGACATCATTATGTGTATCTCTGAAGGTTCTGAACATGAACCATGTGACATCATGAATCATTACTTTTGAGGTTGCATGAACAGAACCATGTGACATCATAATGTTATCATTGAAGGTTCTGAAAAGAACCATGTGACATCATAATGTAACATCATTATGTGTATCTCTGAAGGTTCAAAACATGGAACCATGTCACATCATAATGTTGATTTGACCCTTGTTTTGGAGCTCTGAATGCAGCATTACTAGTAGTTGTTTATGGACCTGTCACGATGAATCATTACTTTTGAGGATTGCATAGATTACGTTGAGTTACATTGAACCATGTTTTAAAAAAAAAATGAATAGAAGAAAATGTACATGACAAAAAGGTAAAGTGTTTAAATTATCCAAAACATGGTTTAAAATGTATTCATTATTTTATAATACTTTTGATAAAGTTGGCTATGAATCGATCTCTGAATGTGGTAAAATGATGAAACTTTGTCCTCCTGACCACGATGGGCAACAGTGATTTCAGTCATGTGCTTTGTCCAGCCAGGTCAGACCACTAGGGGCAACAGTGAGTCATGTGCTTTGTCCAGCCAGGTCAGACCACTAGGGGGCAACAGTGAGTCATGTGCTTTGTCCAGCCAGGTCAGACCACTAGGGGCAACAGTGAGTCATGTGCTTTGTCCAGCCAGGTCAGACCACTAGGGGCAACAGTGAGTCATGTGCTTTGTCCAGCCAGGTCAGACCACTAGGGGCAACAGTGAGTCATGTGCTTTGTCCAGCCAGGTCAGACCACTAGGGGCAACAGTGAGTCATGTGCTTTGTCCAGCCAGGTCAGACCACTAGGGGCAACAGTGAGTCATGTGCTTTGTCCAGCCAGGTCAGACCACTAGGGGCAACAGTGAGTAATGTGCTTTGTCCAGCCAGGTTAGACCACTAGGGAGCAACAGTGAGTCATGTGCTTTGTCCAGCCAGGTCAGACCACTAGGGGGCAACAGTGAGTCATGTGCTTTGTCCAGCCAGGTCACCCAGTATTCAACATCCAAACATGTCTGACCACTAAGGAGCAACAGTGAGTCATGTGCTTAGTCCAGCCAGGTCACCCAGTATTCAACATCCATCCATGTCTGAGGACATTGGGAGATGATGTGGAAACAGGTGGAAACAGGCCACTAGGGGGCAACAGTGAGCGCTGTTACGTTCAAGTAGGTTTCAGTTTTGCTGCTAGGGTGGTGGGGATAGAGTAAGACCCTAAACCCTTGTTAGGGTGATGGGGATAGAGTAAGGACCTAAACCCTTGCTAGGGTGATGGGGATAGAGTAAGACCCTAAACCCTTGCTATTGTGATGGGGACAGAGTAAGACCCTAAACCCTTGCTAGGGTGTTGGGGATGGAAGAAGGCTGTAAAACACATGCTTCGGCTCTGAGGATCAGGTTCAATCCCAGCGCTAGCCACTTAGTTTCTGTTTTAAAGTCATGGGAGGGATCTAGAGAGAGAGAGGAGGAGATATTCATTTAAACCTGGTCTTAAATAATGTATCAGATCGATTTGATGTTAGAGTAGAATCATATTGAGAATCAAATGTTTTTGTAACACATTGGCCTGATAAGCAGCTCGTCAGACGGATTCACAATCAGTGTTAAGGAACATTGGAATAATACTGTTTATGACCTTGTCCACTTGTCTTTCAAAAGTGGTTGTCCCTGAACCATCACCTGGTCGTTCCTGAACCAGCACCTGGTCGTTCCTGAACCATCACCTGGTTGGTCCTGAACCAGCACCTGGTTGTTCCTGAACCATCACCTGGTTGGTCCTGAACCAGCACCTGGTTGTTCCTGAACCAGCACCTGGTTGTTCCTGAACCAGCACCTGGTTGTTCCTGAACCAGCACCTGGTTGTTCCTGAACCAGCACCTGGTTGTTCCTGAACCAGCACCTGGTTGTTCCTGAACCAGCACCTGGTTGTTCCTGAACCAGCACCTGGTTGTTCCTGAACCAGCACCTGGTTGTTCCTGAACCAGCACCTGAACCAGTTGTTGTTCCTGAACCAGCACCTGGTTGTTCCTGAACCAACCTGGTTGTTCCTGAACCAGCACCTGGTTAGTCCTGAACCAGCACCTGGTTGTTCCTGAACCAGCACCTGGTTGTTCCTGAACCAGCACCTGGTTGTTCCTGAACCAGCACCTGGTTAGTCCTGAACCAGCACCTGGTTGTTCCTGAACCAGCACCTGGTTGTTCCTGAACCAGCACCTGGTTGTCCTGAGCCAGCACCTGGTTGGTCCTGAACCAGCACCTGGTTGGTCCTGAACCAGTTGTTCCCTGAACCAGCACCTGGTTGTTCCTGAACCAACATCACCTGGTTGTTCCTGAACCAGCACCTGGTTGGTCCTGAACCAGCACCTGGTTGTTCCTGAACCAGCACCTGTTAGTCCTGAACCAGCACCTGGTTGTTCCTGAACCAGCACCCAGAATAGATACAGTCTGTTGTGTTTCACCTTTTCCCTGTCTGTTTTTTCCTGAACCAGCAGCTCAGTCTGTTTGTTCTGAACCAGATATAAGAGTTAGATACCTCAGTCTGTTGTCTTTCTGCACCAAGAGGTCAGATACCTCAGTCTGTTGTCTTTCAGCACCAAGAGGATATAAGAGTTATAGATACCTCAGTCTGTTGTTGTTCTGAACCAAGAGGATATAAGACCAGATGTCCTGAACCAGTCTGTTGTTGTCCTGCACCAAGAGGATATAAGGTTATAGATCCTGAGTCTGTTGTCAGCACCAAGAGGATATAAGAGTGTAGAGCCAGTCTGTTGTTGTCCTGAACCAGGATATGAGTTAGGTCCTGAACCAGATATAAGAGCTGGATACCTCAGTCTGTTGTCTTTCTGAACCAGCAGGATATAAGAATAG
>NC_088421.1:56206082-56218582 GCF_034236695.1 Oncorhynchus nerka | reverse complement strand
ACTAGACCAGAGCTGAGTCCTATATAGTGTTACTAGACCAGAGCTGAGTCCTATATAGTGTTACTAGACCAGAGCTGAGTCCCTATATAGTGTTACTAGACCAGAGCTGAGTTATATAGTGTTACTAGACCAGAGCTGAGTCCTATATAGTGTGTTACTAGACCAGAGCTGAGTCCTATATAGTGTTACTAGACCAGAGCTGAGTCCTATATAGTGTTACTAGACCAGAGCTGAGTCCTATATAGTGTTACTAGACCAGAGCTGAGTCCTATATAGTGTTACTAGACCAGAGTCCAGACCAGAGCTGAGTCCTATATAGTGTTACTAGACCAGAGCTGAGTCCTATATAGTGTTACTAGACCAGAGCTGAGTCCTATATAGTGTTACTAGACCAGAGCTGAGTCCTATATGAGTGTTACTAGACCAGAGCTGAGTCCTATATAGTGTTACTAGACCAGAGCTGAGTCCTATATAGTGTTACTAGACCAGAGCTGAGTCCTATATAGTGTTACTAGACCAGAGCTGAGTCCTATATAGTGTTACTAGACCAGAGCTGAGTCCTTAGTGTTAGACCAGAGCTGAGTCCTATATAGTGTTACTAGACCAGAGCTGTGTACTAGACCAGAGCTGAGTCCTATATAGTGTACTAGACCAGAGCTGAGTCCTAGAGCTGAGTCCAGTTACTAGACCAGCTGAGTCCTATATAGTGTTACTAGACCAGAGCTGAGTCCTATATAGTGTTACTAGACCAGAGCTGAGTCCTATATAGTGTTACTAGACCAGAGTCCTATATAGTGTTACTAGACCAGAGCTGAGTCCTATATAGTGTTACTAGACCAGAGCTGAGTCCTATATAGTGTTACTAGACCAGAGCTGAGTCCTATATAGTGTTACTAGGCCAGAGCTGAGTCCTATATAGTGTTACTAGAACAGAGCTGAGTCCCAGTTAGCAACCTATTCCCTATATAGTGCACTAGACTGTTGACCAGGGTCCATAGGGTAATATTTAGGATGTGGTCTGTTGCTGCACATTGTGCACTCCATTGAGGAGGAAGACCAGTGCTGGTTGGGTTGGGCCGCTGACCAGAGCTGGGCTGCTGGCTGTGCTGCTGTCTGGGCTGCTGGCTGGGCTGCTGGCTGGGCTGCTGGTGTGCTGCTGGCTGGGCTGCTGGCTGTGCTGCTGGCTGCTATATGCTACTCGCTGTGCTGCTGGCTGGGCTGCTGGCTGGCTGCTGGCTGGGCTGCTGGCTGGGCTGCTGGCTGGGCTGCTGGCTGCTGCTGGTGCTGCTGGCTGCTGCTGGCTGTGCTGCTGGCTGGGCTGCTGGCTCTGCTGGCTGGCTGGCTGGGCTGCTGGCTGGGCTGCTGGCTGGGCTGCTGGCTGGGCTGCTGGCTCTGCTGCTGGCTGGGCTGCTGGCTGGGCTGCTGGCTGTGCTGCTGGCTGGGCTGCTGGCTTGCTGGCTGGGTTGCTGGCTGGGCTGGGCTGCTGGCTGGGCTGGCTGACTGCTGGCTGGGCTGCTGGCTGGGCTGTGCTGCTGGCTGGGCTGCTGGCTGGGCTGCTGGCTCTGCTGCTGGCTGGGCTGCTGGCTGGGTTGCTGGCTGGGCTGCTGGCTGGGCTGCTGGCTGTGCTGCTGGCTGCAGGCTTTGTTGCTGGCTAGCTGCTGGCTGCTGCTGTTGCTGCTTGCTTGGCTGCTGGCTGGGCTGCTGGCTGGGCTGCTGGCTGGGCTGCTGGCTGGGCTGCTGGCTGGGCTGCTGGCTGGACTGCTGGCTGGGCTGCTGGCTGGACTGCTGCAGAGAGACACTTTTATGAGTTAGTATTTAAAGAACTTGGTCTTTGGGTGACTACACACACACACACACACTTGCACGAGTCAGCGCAGGCAGGCACGCACGCACACACACACGTACACACAGATATACACACACATTTGCAGGCACACACACACACACACATGCACACACACACAAACACACACACAAGCTATCTTGAAGTGGAGTTGACTCAAGTGTTATTTTCACTGATTAATTATGGGGTTTTAGTTGAAAGCTGAATGCTTCTTCTGAGGTTTTCAGAGAGCGGCTTTCTGAAACGTTTAACGACGACAGGCTTGAGTGGAGAGAGTTGGAGAGAGTGGGAGAGGGGGAGGAGACAGAACAGAGAGAGTGGGAGAGGGGGAGGAGACAGAACAGAGAGAGTGGGAGGAGACAGAACAGAGAGAGGGGGAGGACAGAACAGAGAGAGGGGAGGAGACAGAACAGAGAGAGGGGAGGAGACAGAACAGAGAGGGAGGAGACAGAACAGAGAGAGAGTGGGAGAGGGGGAGGAGACAGAACAGAGAGAGTGGGAGAGAGGAGAGAGAGGAGAGGGGAGGAGGCAGAGACAGAATAGAGAGAGTGGGAGAGGGGAGGAGACAGAGACAGAAAGTGGGAGAGAGAGACAGGACAGAGAGGGAGGAGAGGCGGAGGAGACAGAGACAGAACAGAGAGAGAGGGAGAGGGGGAGGAGACAGAGACAGAACAGAGAGGGAGAGGGGAGAGACAGAACAGAGAGAGTGGGAGAGGGGAGACAGAGACAGAACAGAGAGGGTGGGAGAGGGGAGGAGACAGAGACAGAACAGAAGGGAGAGGGGAGGAGACAGAACAGAGAGAGAGGGGAGGGGGAGGAGACAGAACAGAGAGAGTGGGAGAGGGGGAGGAGACAGAGACAGAACAGAGAGAGAGAGGGGAGGGGGAGGAGACAGAGACAGAACATAGAGAGAGTGAGAGGGGGAGGAGACAGAGACAGAACAGAGAGAGAGGGAGAGGGGAGGAGACAGAACAGATATGAAACTGATTCAACAAGATCTCACGGTCTCACCAATTTGACTTCAGACCCTGACGTTTTATCCATGTTTTCCAAATGTCAAATCTCGAAGTTGCTCCAAATGTCAAATTTCCAGGTGTTTGTGACAACCTAAGGTTCTCCTAGTGCTGCGTCTCAATCATTAATTCTGAATGGCTCAGTTAAGGGTTTAATGTTTGGGGTTAAGACATTCATTCTGAATGGTTCAGTTAAGGGTTTAATGTTTGGGGTTAAGACATTCATTCTGAATGGTTCAGTTAAGGGTTTAATGTTTGGGGTTAAGACATTCATTCTGAATGGCTCAGTTAAGGGGTTAATGTTTGGGGTTAAGACATTCATTCTGAATTGTTCAGTTAAGGGTTTAATTCATTCATTCTGATGGTAATAACCCCACCATGCCCCATCAAAACGCAGTCTACTAGATGCTAATAACCCCACCATGCCCCATCAAAACCCAGTCTACTAGATGGTAATAACCCCACCACTACAGCATTAGAAGGTGAATCACCGGGGGGAGGCACTACAGCATTAGAAGGTGAATCAACGGGGGGAGGCACTACAGCATTAGAAACAGATGTTTATGGATTTATTCTGACCTTCTGGGAGCTTGAAACTGCAGAACAACACAAAGTCAACAAGCAGGGAAAGCCTGGGGGAGGCCCAGACACTCTTTCTCTCCTTCTCTCCTTTTTCTCCTTCCCTTATCTCCTACCCTCCTTCCATTCTTCCCTTCCGGTTTTTCCTCCTCTCCTTCCCTTCTCTCCTTTTATCCTTCCCTTCTCTCCTTCCCGTATCTCCTTCCCTTAGCTCCTACCCTCATTCCCTTCTCTCCTTTTATCCTTCCCTTCTCTCCTTCCCTTATCTCCTACCCTCCTTCCCTTCTCTTCTTCTCTATTTTTCTCCTTCCCTTCTCCCCTTCCCTTCTCTCCTTCCCTTATCTCCTACGCTCCTTCCCTTCTCTCCTTTTCTCTTTCCCTTCCCTCCTTCCCTCCTCCCCTTCCCTTCTCTCCTTCCATTCTTCCCTTCTCTCCTTCCCTTCTCTCCTTCTCTCCTTCCATTCTCTCCTTATCTTCTACCCTCCTTCCCTTCTCTCCTTCCCTTCTCTCCTCCTTCCCCTTCTCTCCTCCCTCTCTCCTTCTCTCATCTTCTCTCATCCTAATAAATGAGGTTGGGTCTCTAAAACCACTGGAGGTTGGTGGCACCTTAATTGGGGAGGATTGGCTCGTGGTAATGGCTGGTGCGCGAATGTGTGAAATGCTATCAAATACATCAAACAGATGGTTTTGACAGAGCATTTAATCTGCTCCGTTCCAGCCATTTACTATGAGCCTGTCCTCCCTCAGCAGCCTCCGCTGCTCTCAACCAATTAAAACCAGAGCTGAGAAGCATCAGTGCTGTCGGAGCCGGTAGTTAGTGGGCGCAGCTGATGCTGCAGTTGTTGTAGCCAGGGACCTTAACAAAGGACCATTCTATTAGGATCACTTCTATTCCCAGACTGCAGACCAATTAGCAAACACACAGATTAGGCTGAAATCAAACAAACAGGAGAGGGATGGGGAGGGGGAGAGAGAGAGGGTGGAGAGAGAGAGAAGGATGGAGAGAGAGAGAGAGAGAGAGAGAGAGAGAGGGGGGGAGAGAGAGAGAGAGTGGGGGAGAGAGAGAGAGAGTGGGGAGAGAGAGAGAGTGGAGGGAGAGAGAGAGGGGGGAGAGAGAGGGGGAGAGAGAGAGGGGAGATAGAGAGGGGGAAGGAGAGGGGGGAGAAGAAGGGGGGAGAGAGAGAGATTAGGAGAGCAGTCGGAGGGGAGAATCAGAGAGGCTGAAACAAAGAGAGAGAGAGAGGAGAGAGGGAGAGAGGGAGAGAGAGAGAGAGAGAGAGAGAGAGGAGGGAGAGAGAGAGAGAGAGAGAGAGAGATATGCTGCAGTCGTTGTAGAGGGATTTTGGCAAAGGAATTGCACTATACTATTAGGATCACTTCTATTCCCAGACTGCAGACCAATTAGCAAACACACAGATTAGGCTGAAATCAAACAAACAGGAGAGGGAGAGGGGGGAGGGGGAGAGAGAGAGAAGGGGAGAGAGAGAGAGAGAGAGAGAGGAGAGAGAGAGGGAGGGAGGAGGGAGAGAGAGAGTGGGGGAGAGAGAGAGAGGAGAGAGAGAGGGAGAGGGGGAGAGAGAGAGAGAGAGAGGGAGAGAGAGAGAGAGAGAGAGAGAGAGGGGAGAGAGAGAGGGAGAGAGAGAGAGAGAAGAGAGAGTGAGAGATAGAGAGGGGGAACAGTACATCTGTACTGTCAGGTCAATGAATACTATGAAAGGAAAGGGGAAAGTGGGATACCTAGTCAGTTAAACAACTGAATGTGTCTTCCAGTATTTAACCCCTCAACAGGAACATAATGAGAGTATTTAACCCCTCAACAGGAACATAATGAGAGTATTTAACCCCTCAACAGGAACATAATGAGAGTATTTAACCCCTCAACAGGAACATAATGAGAGTATTTAACCCCTCAACAGGAACATAATGAGAGTATTTAATCTAATATTGAGTTGCCCCTCCCCTTCTGACCCCAGAACACCCTCAATTCTAATCTAATATTGAGTTGCCCCTCCCCTTCTGACCCCAGAACAGCCTCAATTCTAATCTAATTATTGCCCCTCCCCTTTGCCCCCAGAACAGCCTCCTAATCTAATATTGAGTTGCCCCTCCCCAGCCCCCAGAACAACCTCAATTCGTCAGGTCATGGACTCTACAAGGTGTCAAAAGCATTCAACAGGGATTCTGGCCCATGTTGACTCTAATGCTCCCCCAACACTTGTGTCAAGTTGGCTGAATCTGCTTTGGGTGGTTGACCGTTCAAGACACACACGGGGAAACTGTTGAGCGTGAAAAAAACCCAGCAGCGTTGCAGTTCTTGGCACAAACCGATGCGCCTGGCAAGCTACTGCCATGCCCTGATCTTTTGTCTTGCCCATTCACCCTCTTGAATTACTGACTTTATTGTCCCCATGGGGACATGTTGTTGCAGTGTCATGTACACGTTTAATATGGCGTTTTAATAGAAAAACAAATGGACAACAGTTATAATAGTTACATAGCAATAAAAGGAGAGTAGCCTGCTGGCCTTACTGGGTTACTGGGTGGATAGGAGCATTATCCTGCTGGCCTTACTGGGTTACTGGGTGGATAGGAGCATTATCCTGCTGGCCTTACTGGGTTACTGGGTGGATAGGAGCATTATCCTGCTGGCCTTACTGCTGGTTACTGGGTGGATAGGATAGGAGCATTATCCTGCTGGCCTTACTGGGTTACTGGGTGGATAGGAGCATTATCCTGCTGGCCTTACTGGGTTACTGGGTGGATAGGAGCATTATCCTGCTGGCCTTACTGGGTTACTGGGTGGATAGGAGCATTATCCTGCTGGCCTTACTGGGTTACTGGGTGGATAGGAACATTATCCTGCTGGCCTTACTGGGTTACTGCTGGCATTATCCTGCTGGCCTTACTGGGTTACTGGGTGGATAGGAGCATTATCCTGCTGGCCTTACTGGGTTACTGGGTGGATAGGAGCATTATCCTGCTGGCCTTACTGGGTTACTGGGTAGGAACATTAGCTGGCATTATCCTGCTGGAACATTATCCTGCTGGCCTTACTGGGTGGATAGGAACATTATCCTGCTGGCCTTACTGGGTGGATAGGAACATTATCCTGCTGGCCTTACTGGGTGGATAGGAACATTATCCTGCTGGCCTTACTGGGTGGATAGGAACATTATCCTGCTGGCCTTACTGGGTTACTGGGTGGATAGGAACATTATCCTGCTGGCCTTACTGGGTTACTGGGTGGATAGGAGCATTATCCTGCTGGCCTTACTGGGTTACTGGGTGGATAGGAACATTATCCTGCTGGCCTTACTGGGTGGATAGGAACATTATCCTGCTGGCCTTACTGGGTTACTGGGTGGATAGGAACATTATCCTGCTGGCCTTACTGGGTTACTGGGTGGATAGGAACATTATCCTGCTGGCCTTACTGGGTGGATAGGAACATTATCCTGCTGGCCTTACTGGGTTACTGGGTGGATAGGAACATTATCCTGCTGGCCTTACTGGGTTACTGGGTGGATAGGAACATTATCCTGCTGGCCTTACTGGGTGGATAGGAACATTATCCTGCTGGCCTTACTGGGTGGATAGGAACATTATCCTGCTGGCCTTACTGGGTGGATAGGAACATTATCCTGCTGGCCTTACTGGGTGGATAGGAACATTATCCTGCTGGCCTTACTGGGTTACTGGGTGGATAGGAACATTATCCTGCTGGCCTTACTGGTTTACTGGGTGGATAGGAACATTATCCTGCTGGCCTTACTGGGTTAATGGGTGGATAGGAACATTATCCTGCTGGCCTTACTGGGTTACTGGGTGGATAGGAACATTATCCTGCTGGCCTTACTGGGTTACTGGGTGGATAGGAACATTATCCTGCTGGCCTTACTGGGTTACTGGGTGGATAGGAACATTATCCTGCTGGCCTTACTGGGTTACTGGGTGGATAGGAACATTATCCTGCTGGCCTTACTGGGTTACTGGGTGGATAGGAACATTATCCTGCTGGCCTTACTGGGTGGATAGGAACATTATCCTGCTGGCCTTACTGGGTGGATAGGAACATTATCCTGCTGGCCTTACTGGGTTACTGGGTGGATAGGAACATTATCCTGCTGGCCTTACTGGGTTACTGGGTGGATAGGAACATTATCCTGCTGGCTTGGGCTGGATAGGAACTTATCCTGGGTTACTGGGTGGATAGGAACATTATCCTGCTGGCCTTACTGGGTGGATAGGAACATTATCCTGCTGGCCTTACTGGGTGGATAGGAACATTATCCTGCTGGCCTTACTGGGTGGATAGGAACATTATCCTGCTGGCCTTACTGGGTTACTGTGGATAGGAACATTATCCTGCTGGCCTTACTGGGTTACTGGGTGGATAGGAACATTATCCTGCTGGCCTTACTGGGTTACTGGGTGGATAGGAACATTATCCTGCTGGCCTTACTGGGTTACTGGGTGGATAGGAACATTATCCTGCTGGCTTACTTACTGGGTGGATAGGAACATTATCCTGCTGGCCTTACTGGGTGGATAGGAGCATTATCCTGCTGGCCTTACTGGGTTACTGGGTGGATAGGAACATTATCCTGCTGGCCTTACTGGGTGGATAGGAACATTATCCTGCTGGCCTTACTGGGTGGATAGAACATTATCCTGCTGGCCTTACTGGGTTACTGGGTGATAGGAACATTATCCTGCTGGCCTTACTGGGTTACTGGGTGGATAGGAACATTATCCTGCTGGCCTTACTGGGTTACTGGGTGGATAGAACATTATCCTGCTGGCCTTACTGGGTGGATAGGAACATTATCCTGCTGGCTGGGTGGATAGGAACATTATCCTGGGTTACTGGGTGGATAGGAACATTATCCTGCTGGCCTTACTGGGTTACTGGGTGGATAGGAACATTATCCTGCTGGCCTTACTGGGTTACTGGGTGGATAGGAACATTATCCTGCTGGCCTTACTGGGTTACTGGGTGGATAGGAACATTATCCTGCTGGCCTTACTGGATAGGAACATTATCCTGCTGGCCTTACCCGGATGGATAGGAACATTATCCTGCTGGCCTTACTGGGTTACTGGGTGGATAGGAACATTATCCTGCTGGCCTTACTGGGTGGATAGGAACATTATCCTGCTGGCCTTATTGGGTGGATAGGGCTGGCCTTATACTGGGTGGATAGAACATTATCCTGCTGGCCTTACTGGGTTACTGGGTGGATAGGAACATTATCCTGCTGGCCTTACTGGGTGGATAGGAACATTATTATCCTGCTGGCCTTACTGGGTTACTGGGTGGATAGGAACATTATCCTGCTGGCCTTACTGGGTTACTGGGTGGATAGGAACATTATCCTGCTGGCCTTACTGGGTGGATAGGAACATTATCCTGCTGGCCTTACTGGGTGGATAGGAACATTATCCTGCTGGCCTTACTGGGTGGATAGGAACATTATCCTGCTGGCCTTACTGGGTGGATAGGAACATTATCCTGCTGGCCTTACTGTTACTGGGTGGATAGGAACATTATCCTGCTGGCCTTACTGGGTTACTGGGTGATAGGAACATTATCCTGCTGGCCTTACTGGGTTACTGGGTGGAACATTATAGGAACATTATCCTGCTGGCCTTACTGGGTGGATAGGAACATTATCCTGCTGGCCTTACTGGGTGGATAGGAACATTATCCTGCTGGCCTTACTGGGTGGATAGGAACATTATCCTGCTGGCCTTACTGGGTGGATAGGAACATTATCCTGCTGGCCTTACTGGGTTACTGGGTGGATAGGAACATTATCCTGCTGGCCTTACTGTGGATAGGAACATTATCCTGCTGGCCTTACTGGGTGGATAGGAACATTATCCTGCTGGCCTTACTGGGTGGATAGAACATTATCCTGCTGGCCTTACTGGGTTACTGGGTGGATAGAACATTATCCTGCTGGCCTTACTGGGTTACTGCGGATAGGAACATTATCCTGCTGGCCTTACTGGGTTACTGGGTGGATAGGAACATTATCCTGCTGGCCTTACTGGGTTACTGGGGATAGGAACATTATCCTGCTGGCCTTACTGGGAGGATAGGAACATTATCCTGCTGGCCTTACTGGGTGGATAGGAACATTATCCTGCTGGCCTTACTGGGTGGATAGGAACATTATCCTGCTGGCCTTACTGGGTTACTGGGTGGATAGGAACATTATCCTGCTGGCCTTACTGGGTTACTGGATAGGAACATTATCCTGCTGGCCTTACTGGGTTACTGGGTGGATAGGAACATTATCCTGCTGGCTTACTGGGTTACTGGGTGGATAGGAACATTATCCTGCTGGCCCTTACTGTGGATAGGAACATTATCCTGCTGGCCTTACTGGGTTACTGCGGATAGGAACATTATCCTGCTGGCCTTACTGGGTTAGGAACATTATCCTGCTGGCCTTGATAGGAACATTATCCTGCTGGCCTTACTGGGTGATAGGAACATTATCCTGCTGGCCTTACTGGGGGTGGATAGGAACATTATCCTGCTGGCCTTACTGGGTTACTGGGTGGATAGGAACATTATCCTACTGGCCTTACTGGGTGGATAGGAACATTATCCTGCTGGCCTTACTGGGTGGATAGGAACATTATCCTGCCTGGCCTTACTGGGTGGATAGGAACATTATCCTGCTGGGGGAGGATAGGAACATTATCCTGCTGGCCTTACTGGGTGGATAGGAACATTATCCTGCTGGCCTTACTGGGTTACTGGGTGGATAGGAACATTATCCTGCTGGCCTTACTGTGGATAGGAACATTATCCTGCTGGCCTTACTGGGTGGATAGGAACATTATCCTGCTGGCCTTACTGGGTTACTGGGTGGATAGGAACATTATCCTGCTGGCCTTACTGGGTTACTGGGTGATAGGAACATTATCCTGCTGGCCCTTACTGGGTGGATAGGAACATTATCCTGCTGGCCTTACTGGGTTACTGGGTGGATAGGAACATTATCCTGCTGGCCTTACTGGGTTACTGGGTGGATAGGAACATTATCCTGCTGGCCTTACTGGGTTACTGGGTGGATAGGAACATTATCCTGCTGGCCTTACTGGGTTACTGGGTGGATAGGAACATTATCCTGCTGGCCTTACTGGGTTACTGGGTGGATAGGAACATTATCCTGGCCTGGGTTACTGGGTGGATAGGAACATTATCCTGCTGGCCTTACTGGGTTACTGGGTGGATAGGAACATTATCCTGCTGGCCTTACTGGGTGGATAGGAACATTATCCTGCTGGCTTACTGGGTTACTGGGTGGATAGGAACATTATCCTGCTGGCCTTACTGGGTTACTGGGATAGGAACATTATCCTGCTGGCCTTACTGGTTACTGGGTGGATAGGAACATTATCCTGCTGGCCTTACTGGGTGGATAGGAACATTATCCTGCTGGCTTACTGGGTTACTGGGTGGATAGGAACATTATCCTGCTGGCCTTACTGGGTGGATAGGAACATTATCCTGCTGGCCTTACTGGGTGGATAGGAACATTATCCTGCTGGCCTTACTGGGTGGATAGGAACATTATCCTGCTGGCCTTACTGGGTGGATAGGAACATTATCCTGCTGGCCTTACTGGGTGGATAGAACATTATCCTGCTGGCCTTACTGGGTTACTGGGTGGATAGGAACATTATCCTGCTGGCCTTACTGGGTTACTGGGTGGATAGGAACATTATCCTGCTGGCCTTACTGGGTGGATAGGAACATTATCCTGCTGGCCTTACTGGGTTACTGGGTGGATAGGAAACATTATCCTGCTGGCCTTACTGGGTGGATAGGAACATTATCCTGCTGGCCTGGGTTACTGGGTGGATAGGAACATTATCCTGCTGGCCCTGGGTTACTGGGTGGATAGGAACATTATCCTGCTGGCCTTACTGGGTGGATAGGAACATTATCCTGCTGGCCTTACTGGGTTTACTGGGATGGATAGGAACATTATCCTGCTGGCCTTACTGGGTGGATAGGAACATTATCCTGCTGGCCTTACTGGGTTACTGGGTGGATAGGAACATTATCCTGCTGGCCTTACTGGGTTACTGGGTGGATAGGAACATTATCCTGCTGGCCTTACTTACTGGGTGGATAGGAACATTATCCTGCTGGCCTTACTGGGTTACTGGGTGGATAGGAACATTATCCTGCTGGCCTTACTGGGTTACTGGGTGGATAGGAACATTATCCTGCTGGCCTTACTGGGTTACTGGGTGGATAGGAACATTATCCTGCTGGCCTTACTGGGTGGATAGGAACATTATCCTGCTGGCCTTACTGGGTTACTGGGTGGATAGGAACATTATCCTGCTGGCCTTACTGGGTTACTGGGTGATAGGAACATTATCCTGCTGGCCTTACTGGGCTGGGTGGATAGGAACATTATCCTGCTGGCCTTACTGGGTGGATAGGAACATTATCCTGCTGGCCTTACTGGGAACATTATCCTGCTGGCCTTACTGGGTGGATAGGAACATTATCCTGCTGGCCTTACTGGGTGGATAGGAACATTATCCTGCTGGCCTTACTGGGTGGATAGGAACATTATCCTGCTGGCCTTACTGGGTGGATAGGAACATTATCCTGCTGGCCTTACTGGGTTACTGGGTGGATAGGAACATTATCCTGCTGGCCTTACTGGGTGGATAGGAACATTATCCTGCTGGCCTTACTGGGTGGATAGGAACATTATCCTGCTGGCCTTACTGGTGGATAGGAACATTATCCTGCTGGCCTGGGTTACTGGGTGGATAGGAACATTATCCTGCTGGCCTTACTGGGTGGATAGGAACATTATCCTGCTGGCCTTACTGGGTGGATAGAACATTATCCTGCTGGCCTTACTGGGTGGATAGGAACATTATCCTGCTGGCCTTACTGGGTGGATAGGAACATTATCCTGCTGGCCTTACTGGGTGGATAGGAACATTATCCTGCTGGCCTTACTGGGTTACACATTATCCTGCTGGCCTTACTGGGTGGATAGGAACATTATCCTGCT